>NC_058083.1:9047788-9347788 GCF_014858855.1 Bufo gargarizans
CTGCCTCTAGCCTGCGGGGTGTCAGCCACTTCTGGACGTGAGCCTGTAGTGCGGCCAGTACATCAGGTCCAGTGTGTCTCCGTTCCCCTAAGGTCACAAGCTGGAACACGGCCTAGCAGCTGAGGTGCCCCACACTTGCATAGCTGGGGGGGGCTCAGCTGCCGTGAAGGAAGAGCAGCAGTTCTCCCCTCGACACCCCGGGGCCACAAACTCAGATGCAGCTGATCCCTCCCTGGCACCTCGGAGGGACACCCCATGGGCAGTAAAACTTATCTATTGTCCCTGCCCATGTCTGCTGATACAAGCATCCATTGTCAGATGCACCCTGTCGCTAACAGCATAATCCAGCGACAGGGATACATTCTGCACAATATACTGGTGTAGGGCAGGGATGACGGTCCTGGCAAAGGAACACACCATCTGAGTTGTGTTTGCTTCAACATCTGCCTGACCTAATTGCTGTCCACAAGATTGAAGCGCAGCAGATTTTGGGCGATGACCCTTGCCAGTAGCCCATTGAGTGAGTGCACACGTCGGTCCCCGGGCGCATATTTCGCGGTATGTTCAAAAGCGTTGGCAACCGACGGCACTGGAGGACTTGGAAACAGGGAGGGATGATCACATTATTTTACACAGTGCAGATCATTGTAATGTGTAATGTGAAAAAAAACCACAAAATAATAAATCTAATATTTGTAAATACGAATATTTCAATATTCTAAATATTCGCGAAAAATGTTGTTAAATGCTAAGCTCTTTGCCTCATTCTTCCGGTAGAAGTGGCGATATTCGCATCGCAAATATATTCACGTTACGAATATTTCAGTCACTCGTCAATGTAAGTAATATTGGAGTCTTAGGACTTTTGGAACACAATCAAGAATTTGTATTGTGTGCTGTAAATTTGTGTAATAATTTTTTTTTTTTAAATTTGCTTTTTGTATATTAGCGCTCAACACTAATTATAAATATCTGTTTATTTTTGTACACTCTAACAATGGCAGCAACATGTTCCATCTGGCTCTTCCTGCGGGCTGATAACATTGCCGACAGCAGGGTTCATCTGTCTAATCCTGCAGGGGATTAGCCTTCTGGATTAATTCTAAAGGTAGGCCACCATGATGTTTGATTTCTGCTTTGGGCCCCATTCACTCTGGGGCTTTTCCATTATATTGAATGGGGCTGGAGCTGAAATCTAGCAGCACAGTAGTATAGCTTCAGCACGGATTCGGCTGGCTGTGCCCCCGCCAGAACATGCTTCCGCCAGTATGAAATTAATTTTTTTTTTCTCAGTTTTAATTTTATATTGGTGAGCTACTATTTGTGTAGGTCACCAATATAAAGTGATTTTACAATTTTTTTTTATATTAGTCTAAAAATCAGCTTATAATGATACGGTACATGATGATGGTTTGTATTGTTTTATTCACAACAATGCGTAACCAGCATTTAGCTGAATAAAACAATAAAATTAATCATGTGCTGTCCCCTTTAAATGCTGATGTTCTATACTTACGTTGTCTGCATAGAAGTTTATTATTTGTGGATTGCGGGTCTGATTACGTCATGTGCTGTTCTAGTTCAAAGATGAACCCAGACATATCCCCTTAAAAATTATTTGAAAAATGGGACATGTTTGTGTTCTGCTCTGAACCTGGACAAGTTTTTTTTAACATAAAAAAAATATATAATTTAACGTTAAGACGTAATTAGAAATGAGGTATTTACACCTAATTTAAAAAAAATTGGATTTTACTAAATTCCTCAGCCCGCCAGTCCATGTCAAGGGTCCTCATTCTCTTGCGAGTCCCTAATCTAAACTAACAGGGGATCTAACTAAACTAAGAAAAATTTATTTTTAGTAAAATTTAACCACCTCCGGACCGCCTAACGCGCCGATGCGTCCGGAAGGTGGTTGCTTTTCTCCTCCTGGACGCATCGGCGCGTCATCTCGCGAGACGCGAGATTTCCTGTGAACGCGCGCACACAGGCGCGCGCGCTCACAGGAACGGAAGGTAAGCGAGTGGATCTCCAGCCTGCCAGCGGCGATCGCTCGCTGGCAGGCTGGAGATCCGAATTTTTTAACCCCTAACAGGTATATTAGACGCTGTTTTCATAACAGCGTCTAATATACCTCCTACCTGGTCCTCTGGTGGTCCCTTTTGTTAGGATCGACCACCAGAGGACTCAGGTAGGTCAGTACAGTCCCACCAAACACCACACTACACTACACTACACCCCCCCCCCCCCCCGGTCACTTATTAACCCCTTATAAACCCCTGATCACCCCATATAAACTCCCTGATCACCCCCCTGTCATTGATCACCCCCCTGTCATTGATCACCGCCCTGTCATTGATCACCCCCCTGTCAGGCTCCGTTCAGACGTCCGCATGATTTTTACGGATCCGATCCATGTATCCATGGATCCGTAAAAATCATGCGGACGTCTGAATGGAGCCTTACAGGGGGGTGATCAATGACAGGCGGGTGATCACCCATATACACTCCCTGATCACCCCCTGTCATTGATCACCGCCCTGTCAGGCTCCATTCAGACGTCCGCATGATTTTTACGGATCCGATCCATGTATCCATGGATCCGTAAAAATCATGCGGACGTCTGAATGGAGCCTTACAGGGGGGTGATCACCCATATACACTCCCTGATCACCCCCTGTCATTGATCACCCCCCTGTCAGGCTCCATTCAGACGTCCGCATGATTTTTACGGATCCGATCCATGGATCCGTAAAAATCATGCGGACGTCTGAATGGAGCCTTACAGGGGGGGTGATCAGTGACAGGGGGGTGATCACCCTGATTACCCTGATCACCCCCTGTCATTGATAACCCCCCTGTAAGGCTCCATTCAGACGTCCGCATGCGTTCTGTGGATCCGATCCATGTATCCATGGATCCGTAAAAAATCATGCGGATGTCTGAATGGAGCCTTACAGGGGGGGTGATCAGTGACAGGGGGGTGATCACCCTGATTACCCTGATCACCCCCTGTCATTGATAACCCCCCTGTAAGGCTCCATTCAGACGTCCGCATGCGTTCTGTGGATCCGATCCATGTATCCATGGATCCGTAAAAAATCATGCGGATGTCTGAATGGAGCCTTACAGGGGGGGTGATCAGTGACAGGGGGGTGATCACCCTGATTACCCTGATCACCCCCTGTCATTGATAACCCCCCTGTAAGGCTCCATTCAGACGTCCGCATGCGTTCTGTGGATCCGATCCATGTATCCATGGATCCGTAAAAAATCATGCGGATGTCTGAATGGAGCCTTACAGGGGGGGTGATCAGTGACAGGGGGGTGATCACCCTGATTACCCTGATCACCCCCTGTCATTGATAACCCCCCTGTAAGGCTCCATTCAGACGTCTGCATGCGTTCTGTGGATCCGATCCATGTATCCATGGATCCGTAAAAAATCATGCGGATGTCTGAATGGAGCCTTACAGGGGGGGTGATCAGTGACAGGGGGGTGATCACCCTGATTACCCTGATCACCCCCTGTCATTGATAACCCCCCTGTAAGGCTCCATTCAGACGTCCGCATGCGTTCTGTGGATCCGATCCATGTATCCATGGATCCGTAAAAATCATGCGGACGTCTGAATGGAGCCTTACAGGGGGGGTGATCAGTGACAGGGGGGTGATTACCCTGATCACCCCCTGTCATTGATAACCCCCCTGTAAGGCTCCATTCAGACGTCCGCATGCGTTTTGTGGATCCGATCCATGTATCCATGGATCCGTAAAAAAATCATGCGGATGTCTGAATGGAGCCTTACAGGGGGGGGTGATCAATGACAGGGGGTGATCAGGGAGTCTATATGGGTGATCACCCCCCTGTCATTGATCACCCCCCTGTCATTGATCACTCCCCCCCTGGTAAGGCTCCATTCAGCCATTTTTTTTGGCACAAGTTAGCGGAAATTTTTTGTTTGTTTTTGTTTTCGTTTTTTCTTACTAAGTCTCATATTCCACTAACTTGTGTCAAAAAATAAAATCTCACATGGACGCACCATACCCCTCACGGAATCCAAATGCGTAAACATTTTTAGACATTTATATTCCAGACTTCTCACGCTTTAGGGCCCCTAAAAAGCCAGGGCAGTATAAATACCCCACATGTGACCCCATTTCGGAAAGAAGACACCCCAAGGTATTCCGTGAGGGGCATATTGAGTCCATGAAAGATTGAAATTTTTGTCCTAAGTTAGCGGAAAGTGAGACTTTGTGAGAAAAAAAACAAAAAAAATCAATATCCGCTAACTTATGCAAAAAAAAAAAAAATTCTAGGAACTCGCCAGGCCCCTCATTGAATACCTCGGGGTGTCTTCTTTCCAAAGTGGGGTCACATGTGGGGTATTTATACTGCCCTGGCTTTTTAGGGGCCCGAAAGTGTGAGAAGAAGTCTGGGATCCAAATGTCTAAAAATGCCCTCCTAAAAGGAATTTTGGCCCCTTTGCGCATCTAGGCTGCAAAAAAGTGTCACACATCTGGTATCGCCGTACTCAGGAGAAGTTGGGGAATGTGTTTTGGGGTGTCATTTTACATATACCCATGCTGGGTGAGAAAAGTATCTTGGTCAAATGCCAACTTTGTATAAAAAAAATGGGAAAAGTTGTCTTTTGCCAAGATATTTCTCTCACCCAGCATGGGTATATGTAAAATGACCCCCCAAAACACATTCCCCAACTTCTCCTGAGTACGGCGATACCAGATGTGTGACACTTTTTTGCAGCCAAGGTGGGCAAAGGGGCACCTTTCAGATTTCGCAGGCCATTTTTTACACATTTTGATTTCAAGGTACTTCTTACACATTTGGGCCCCTAAATTGCCAGGGCAGTATAACTACGCCACAAGTGACCCCATTTTGGAAAGAAGACACCCCAAGGTATTCCGTGGGGGGCACGGCGAGTTCCTAGAATTTTTTATTTTTTGTCACAATTTAGCGGAAAATGATGATTTTTCTTTTTTTTTTCTTTTTTCCTTACAAAGTCTCATATTCCACTAACTTGCGACAAAAAATAAAAAATTCTAGGAACTCGCAGTGCCCCTCACGGAATACCTTGGGGTGTCTTCTTTCCAAAATGGGGTCACTTGTGGCGTAGTTATACTGCCCTGGCAATTTAGGGGCCCAAATATGTGAGAAGAACTTTGCAATCAAAATGTGTAAAAAATGCCCTGCAAAATCCGAAAGGTGCACTTTGGAATATGTGCCCCTTTGCCCACCTTGGCAGCAAAAAAGTGTGACACATCTGGTATCGCCGTACTCAGGAGAAGTTGGGCAATGTGTTTTGGGGTGTCATTTTACATATACCCATGCTGGGTGAGAAAAATATCTTGGTCAAATGCCAACTTTGTATAAAAAAATTGGAAAAGTTGTCTTTTGCCAAGATATTTCTCTCACCCAGCATGGGTATATGTAAAATGACAGCCCAAAACACATTCCCCAACTTCTCCTGAGTACGGCGATACCAGATGTGTGACACTTTTTTGATGCCAAGGTGGGCAAAGGGGCACATATTCCAAAGTGCACCTTTCGGATTTCACCGGTCATTTTTTACAGATTTTGATTGCAAAGTACTTCTCACACATTTGGGCCCCTAAATTGCCAGGGCAGTATAACTACGCCACAAGTGACCCCATTTTGGAAAGAAGACACCCCATGGTATTCCGTGAGGGGCATGGCGAGTTCCTAGAATTTTTTATTTTTTGTCGCAAGTTAGTGGAATATGAGACTTTGTAAGGAAAAAAGAGAAAAAAAAAAAAATCATCATTTTCCGCTAACTTGTGACAAAAAATAAAAAATTCTAGGAACTCGCAGTGCCCCTCACGGAATACCTTAGGGTGTCTTCTTTCCAAAATGGGGTCACTTGTGGCGTAGTTATACTGCCCTGGCAATTTAGGGGCCCAAATGTGTGAGAAGTACTTTGCAATCAAAATCTGTAAAAAATGACCGGTGAAATCCGAAAGGTGCACTTTGGAATATGTGCCCCTTTGCCCACCTTGGCAGCAAAAAAGTGTGACACATCTGGTATCGCCGTACTCAGGAGAAGTTGGGCAATGTGTTTTGGGGTGTCATTTTACATATACCCATGCTGGGTGAGAAAAATATCTTGGTCAAATGCCAACTTTGTATAAAAAAATGGGAAAAGTTGTCTTTTGCCAAGATATTTCTCTCACCCAGCATGGGTATATGTAAAATGACAGCCCAAAACACATTCCCCAACTTCTCCTGAGTACGGCGATACCAGATGTGTGACACTTTTTTGATGCCAAGGTGGGCAAAGGGGCACATATTCCAAAGTGCACCTTTCGGATTTTGCAGGGCATTTTTTACACATTTTGATTGCAAAGTTCTTCTCACATATTTGGGCCCCTAAATTGCCAGGGCAGTATAACTACGCCACAAGTGACCCCATTTTGGAAAGAAGACACCCCAAGGTATTCTGTGAGGGGCATGGTGAGTTCCTAGAATTTTTTATTTTTTGTCGCAAGTTAGTGGAATATGAGACTTTGTAAGAAAAAAAAAAAAAAAAAAAATCATCATCATTTTCCGCTAACTTGTGACAAAAAATAAAAAGTTCTATGAACTCACTATGCCCATCAGCGAATACCTTAGGGTGTCTACTTTCCGAAATGGGGTCATTTGTGGGGTTTTTCTACTGTTTGGGCATTGTAGAACCTCAGGAAACATGACAGGTGCTCAGAAAATCAGAGCCGTTTCAAAAAGCGGAAATTCACATTTTTGTACCATAGTTTGTAAATGCTATAACTTTTACCCAAACCATTTTTTTTTTGCCCAAACATTTTTTTTTTATCAAAGACATGTAGAACTATAAATTTAGCGAAAAATTTATATATGGATGTCGTTTTTTTTGCAAAATTTCACAGCTGAAAGTGAAAAATGTCATTTTTTTGCAAAAAAATCGTTACATTTTGATTAATAACAAAAAAAGTAAAAATGTCAGCAGCAATAAAATACCACCAAATGAAAGCTCCATTAGTGAGAAGAAAAGGAGGTAAAATTCATTTGGGTGGTAAGTTGCATGACCGAGCGATAAACGGTGAAAGTAGTGTAGTGCCGAAGTGTAAAAAGTGGCCTGGTCATGAAGGGGGTTTCACCTAGCGGGGCTGAAGTGGTTAAAACCAGATTCCAGCTAATATCATCGTCTTCCACGGATGTCATACAACTGCCACGATAATGCCCCCTCAGGGCTGCAGAATTAGTCGGCATAGAGTTCCTGAACAGCTAGTTCAGCCCTTCCAGTGCGTCCAGGTCGGCTCAGGTCTAAAACGACAAGAGATGTCATATTTTGGCCCATTTCTGCATCTGTGGAGGCATTGTGAATCCTGATGAAGTTGTGTAGTAGTACACAAGCCTGTATCACCAGGGTGACATTGTCCGGATTCATCTGTATGGATGACATGAACACTGTCCACTTTGTGGACAGAATTCCGAAACAGCACTCCGCATACCCACAAGCACAAGTCAATCGATAGTTGAAGATGCGCTTCCGGTCATCCAGATCGTGTCTAGGGAAGGGCCGCATAAGTTGGGGTGACAAGCAAATCCATCGTCTTCCATGATCACAAATGTAGCCGGCGGACCTGCAGATTCGGGAAGTGTACTGGGCTCTGCCAAGGCAAGCTGGTTTGCCTGAAGCCGTTCACCCATTCTGGAATCACTAAAGATGCGGGCGTCTAAAGTGGTCCCATAGGCCCCGATATCCACAATTTATAACCTGTAATTATTGTTAGCCAAGGGCATCAGCACTACAGAAAAATATTGCTTGTAATTGAAGTATCAAGACCCTGAGTGAGGCGGCTGCTTTACATGGATGTGCTTGGCATCCAGTGCCCCAATGCATTTAGGAAACTGTGCAGATTGGTAAAATCCCTTGGCGATCTTCCGCCTTGGGGGTGGACATCACCACTTCTCTGAGTTGTTGCCAGATAACTTTGCAGGTATGACAGACGATCCCAGAGATTGTTGAGATCACAAGGAGAAACACAAAATACAATGAAGCAAATGAGTTTCCAGTCGCGGTGCATTCTACATCATCTGAATAATGCAGGCATTTCCGGATGGCCTCAAACCGGGGGCGTGTCATGGCCATACTGTAGAGTGGGGTCTGGTAGAGGATGTCCCCACTCCAGTGTTGCCTGACACTGGGTTTTTGCACTAGACCCATGTGCAGCACGAGACCCCAAAACGTCGTCATCATCTTGGCTGCACTGACCGGCGTCCAGCCACCGGGTCTAGCCAAAAAGGAGCCCGGGTGCTGAGCAACGAACTGTTGGGCGTATAGGGAATAGGAAATATGTTAAAATATATTGGTGACATTTACATATCAATCAATATGACAAGGTCCTATATATATTATTACTATTGGATATGCCAGGGGTCGCCCTTTAACTATATCCCGTCTACCCAAGATGCATGGCCCCATTTAGGGGATGTGTGACGGAAGTACCTTTCCCGTAAATATACCGGGGTGGTGCGGGGCAAAAAATAAATATGTAAAAAGGGGTTATGGCTACTCGAACGTTATTGCTGTCTTCAAGATAATAAACAATATACTGGGTCTAAATGATAAAAGAGACCCTTGGATGTATGAATTTGACACTTCTTGTGTCGATGTCAATTTCTGTCATTTGAGGACTGGAAGTAGACAGGGGAAGGATCCCCTATTATAACAGAAGGAATGCTATGGTCTGCTAAAGAAAGCAGGTAAATGTAAGTCACTCATTCAGGCCACCCGGTGTCTGGGACTGCAGTCGGTAGATCCATTTGGTTTCCTTTTGGAGGATCCTGCGGTCCCAGTCTCCCTTTCGCGGGGAGGGTCTAATCAGCTCTAGTGCTGAAAAATTAATAAGCCGGGGTCTCAATTATGATGCTCCCACATATGGTTGGCTAAGGGGGGGTGTCTTTGTTATTCTTTGTCGTTTAGATGTTCTAGGACACGCCTCCGGAACTCCCTAAACTTTTTCCCCACGTAGTCTTTAGGACAGGTGCACTGAGCTACATACACCACTCCCTTACTACGGCAGTTCACAAAGTCACGGACGTCATATGTTTTTCCTGTGACGGTACAGGTATTCTGTCTGGAGCCTCGTATGTTACGGCACGCCAGACAGGATCCGCACCGAAAGGTACCCAGGGGCTTACGATCAAGCCATGTGCCCCTGGGTGCGGGCCCCGTGTAGTGACTGTGGACAAGTCGATCACAAAGTAAATGAAATGTTTGGTTGAGGGGAGAGTTTATCCGACACGTTCGGGTCCATTAGCAAGATGGGCCAATATTTTCCAATAATGTTTCTCACTTCCTGGCTCATGGTGTCGAAGGTTGAGATTATTCTAATGACCTCTTTGTCCTCCTTATTTGATTTTCTCGGGACCAATAGGGTATTACATTCACTTGCAGACGCATGTTGGAATGCATCCCTAAGGACGTGTTAGGAGTTACCTCTCTTAGTGAATCTTTTTTGTAGTTTCCTCGCATCCTGGTGGAAACCCTCCGTGTCTGAGTAGTTTCTCTTCATACGCAGATATTGGCTGCGGGGTATGCCCCGCTTTAGACTAAATGGATGATGGCTGTTCCAATGCAGTAAGTTATTAGTGGCCGTGGTCTTCCTAAAAGTAGAGGTGACAAGACCGCCTCCGGTTTTCGAGAAACGTTAAAGACTCTGGATGGTACTCCGAGGTAAACGAGAGTCCCAATTCGTTCGTATTAAGAGCCCTGATAAATAAATCAAATTCCTCCCGAGTACCATTCCATATAATGAATACATCATCGATGTATCGAGTCCAGAAGACGATCTTGTCACCCCACCATGTATATAAATCCGGGAAGACCACTTTATCCTCCCACCAGCCCAGGAGGAGATTTGCATAATAGGGGGCACATGGGCTTCCCATTGCAGTCCCCTTGAGCTGGTGGAAGAACTGTCCGTTAAAGAGAAAAAAATTATGATTGAGGACAAAGTCCAGGAGGGTCACCACAAAGTTACTATGCAGTCTATGACAGATGGCTCTAGTGTTCAGAAATTCCTTTGATGCCATCAAACCCTTCTCGTGGGGAATTGAGCTGTAAAGAGCTTTGACATCGATACTTGCAAGGGAACACGATGGATCGATATTTAACGACTCAATTTTGCGCAGAAAATCCATTGTGTCCCTTGTGTACGATGGAAGAGACGGTACAAAGCCTTTCAGGACATCATCATCATCTATATAGATCCCACTGTTCTGTATTAAGGAGCCCACTCCTGATACAATAGGGCGGCCCCTCAGCGGGGACACGCCTTTGTGGACTTAGGGCAGTCCATAAAAAGTAGCTATTTGTGGTTTGCTAGGTAACAAAAAGCGGAATTCTGCATCACTAATAACTTTTTGGGTTAGTCCATCTGTCAGTAGCGATGTGAGCTCTCCCAAAAAGATTTCTGTAGGATCGAACGGTAGTACGCGGTAGCAGTGTCTATCGTTTAGTAGTTGTTTGCACATATGGTTATATTGGAGGTGTCCTAGAATCACCAAGTTCCGACACTTATCTGCCGGCTTAATCACTATAGAGGTATCCCTCTCAAGGTTACGGAGGGCCTCGGTCTCACTGCCAGATAGATTATGATAATACGACTTCAATGGAGATAGTTTTTCTATCTCCTTCGTGACCATCTCCACGAAAATTTCTATATGGTCGTAGTTCACGGGCGGGGGTGCTTTTTTGCTCTTGGGTCGAAGGTCCGTGAAAGGAACCTGACCCAGTATGTGAGAGCCTTCTTCCTGTAATTCACATAAAATCCTGAAATCTATATACTCGCTCTCCTGCAAGCCCAGCTGTTCACAAGTGCTACGGTTATTATTTCTCATAAATTTGTGCCACTTCATTTTTTGTGAAAAGAGATGGAGGTCCTTCGTCCAAATGAACAAAGGTCCCCCTGTCCTTATTTAGCCCAATTGTGCTTGTTTGTTTGTCTGTCTTGTTCTATTGTCCCCACGTGAGGGATTTATTGTAATTTTTAATATTTTCCAATAAAAGCTATAATTTAGGTGGTTGACCTCTGTGATCTATATATTTAATATATAACACTTCATCAAAGTAGTCGCCCGCAGGATGCAGTGGTTGTCTCAGTTGACCCCCAAAAAATAATAATTTAGTGGTTAGTTTGAGAACATATAGCCATAGGAAACAATGAAAAACACTATATTATCCCAACATTCCAAAAACCTAATTAAAATAATGTGTGCTAAAGGAGATTCCAAGTGAAAATAAAAATGTATTTAACACTGTACCTTCTCTTAAAATATCTGACATGGAACTCGACATCTTCTGACTGCATAAGACGCACAGCTTGTCTGTGTCCCCAAAATAGAAAATTTAAGATTGTTTATTACAATGAATGTTGTCAAAAGTCTCATAAGCTATATTAATAGTATTCCACCATCCCCAAAATGTTTATTTAAACAAAGGCTGCTAATGGAGACCCCATATTCAAACAATGAAGTTGAAAGGCTGCATTTCTGTAAGTCTCTTACATGGAAGTCTTCGTCTTCCTCCTCCGTCGCAGGACACAGCGATTGTCTCACTTGACCTAACAAATAAAAGGAAAGATTGTTAGTAGGAATTTATTTAATTTAAGTTAACAATGACAATCCCAAGTTGATCCCACAATCCCAAAAAGTTAACCTAAATAAAGGTAGCTATTGCAGACCACAAGTTCAGGTAATGCAGTTAAAAGGCTACACAATTGTTTTTTTGAAAGTATCTTACATCTAAGTCTTCCTTCGTCTTCCTCCTCCGTCGCTGGACACAGATTGTGTAATTTGCATGATAGACTGTTATAGCGAATACATTTAGCTAAAGTAATAATTAACAAACACTCATTCACTGTAATTTTTTGATTGATCAGATCTTTCAAGGGAAGGAGGGTATTGCTATATAAATCTAGGAGATCAAGAAAAGTGTCACACAGAGATGTTATTCTGTCTGTGTGTCCTTGTAGATTCTTCATTAAATAGTTTTGGAAGCGGGAAACGTTCTATCACATCAAAGTATCAATGGAGTGTTGTAATATTTGTTCAAAAAGAATAAAACTAAATGTCATAATATACTCAGCTTCTTGGTGGCTTTCTCCTCTTGATAGTTTCTGCGCCAAATGACTGAACATCCAGATGACCCTCAGTTACAGAATCGTGCTTGAGTCTGACGGCGCATGCACCGCCTGTACAAGCGCGGTCACGGCGACTGAGCCGGGTGTCAGTTACACTACTTAGAGGCGGGGTTAGGGCAGGGGAGTTACAGCCCGGAGTGAGGGAAGGGCTACCCCCTTGACTGCTAGCGTGACTTCAGGAGCTGGAGACAGGACTTTATAAGTATTTTTTTTCATGAATACGCCCGCTTCACAGTGACAGACCAAACTCCCTGTTTAACGCACCGCAAACAGTCCATTTGCACAACGGCAAACTCCCCATTTGCACAAGGTTGGATACCAAGCTAGCCATGTCCCGTTCCTTGTCCTCACTGATGTCATTGAAGGTCTCTTCCTCCATCCAACCACGTACAACACCAACGGTCCCCGAAAGGTGACAACAAGCCCCCTGGGACGCCTGCTGTGTTTGGTCTTCCACCTCCTCAATGCCACCTTCCTCTTCTGACTCCTCTTCTTCAGACTCCTCTTCTTCAGACTCCTCTATCTGCGTTATTATAAGGTGTGTTAAGTAGTACTATTCCTATCAGTTTAATCCCTGTTACGTCCCATATCAGGGGACGTGTATATTGCATCGATTTTAGGAACCGGGAGATGGAAAAAGATGCTTGGTCGGTCCTCTTAATTCCAAATTGGGGCACTGCGCGTGCGCTGTGTAATGTACTGTGCAATCCCAATATGTGTGGTGTGTTAAGTAGTACTATTCCTATCAGTTTAATACCTGTTACGTTCACTAGTATTATTATTATATGGTGTGTTAAGTAGTACTATTCATATCAGTTTAATCCCTTTTACGTCCCCTATCAGGGGACGTGTATATGGAATCGATTTTAAGAACCGTGAGATGGGAAAAGATGCTTGGTCAGTCCTCCTACTTCAAATTTGGGGCACTACGGATGCAATCTACTGTGCCACCAGATACGAGTAGTGTGTTAAGTAGTACTATTCCTATCAGTTTAATCCCCTATCAGGGGACGTGTATGGAATAGATTTTAGACAACCGCAAAGAGTTGTCAATAGTTGACACACTCATGACTTAAATTTTATTCTTCAATGCGTCAATCTTGGTGTAGTGATGACTGTGATCGTGCGCACGTTTGGGAGATTGCAGGCGATGGGGTTTTTTCAAAGTCTATGGTCGTGCTGAGGTAGTTCAGTCACAGTTAAGTGTCCCAGAAAACAATGATTCTGCAGTGTGGACTAGGGCTGCAACGATTAATCGATGTAATCGATTATATTCGATAACTGGATTCGTTGTCGACGAATCCAGTTATCGAATAATCGCCGATTCGTTGCTATTCGGGCGGGCGGGCGGGCGGGCGCTGCATCTTTATTTTACCTTTTTACAATGACGCTCCCGCTCCTGTAACAGCCAGGCAGAGCGGACGGCGGCGTAACGTCACTCAATCACGTGACGCGCCTGCTCCGCCTCCTTCATTCATGAAGTGGGCGGAGCAGGCGCGTCACGTGATTGAGTGACGTTACGCCGCCGTCCGCTCTGCCTGGCTGTTACAGGAGCGGGAGCGTCATTGTAAAAAGGTAAAATAAAGATGCAAGCGCCGGGGCTGTTAGGGGGAAGGGGGGTCTGTGTATAGCACTGCTATGGGGAGGGGGGAGGATCTGTGTATAGCACTGCTATGGGGAGGAGGGGGGGTCTGTGTATGGCACTGCTATGGGAAGGGGGGTCTGTGCACTGTTATGAGGAAAGGGATCTGTGCACTGTTATGCCCATAACAGTGCACATATCCCCCTCTCCATAACTACGCCGTCCACAGATCCCCCATAATAGTGTCGTCCACAGATCCCCCATAAGTGTCGTCCACAGATCCCCCATAAACGCCGTCCACAGATCCCCCATAAACGCCGTCCACAGATCCCCCATAAACGCCGTCCACAGATCCCCCATAAACGCCGTCCACAGATCCCCCATAAACGCCGTCCACAGATCCCCCATAAACGCCGTCCACAGATCCCCCATAATAGTGTCGTCCACAGATCCCCCATAAACGCCGTCCACAGATCCCCCCATAAGTGTCGTCCACAGATCCCCCCATAAGTGTCGTCCACAGATCCCCCCATAAGTGTCGTCCACAGATCCCCCATAAGTGTCGTCCACAGATCCCCCATAAGTGTCGTCCACAGATCCCCCATAAGTGTCGTCCACAGATCCCCCATAAGTGTCGTCCACAGATCCCCCATAAGTGTCGTCCACAGATCCCCCCATAAGTGTCGTCCACAGATCCCCCCATAAGTGTCGTCCACAGATCCCCCCATAAATGTCGTCCACAGATCCCCCCATAAATGTCGTCCACAGATCCCCCATAAGTGTCGTCCACAGATCCCCCATAAGTGTCGTCCACAGATCCCCCATAATAGTGTCGTCCACAGATCCCCCATAAGTGTCGTCCACAGATCCCCCCATAAGTGTCGTCCACAGATCCCCCATAAGTGTCGTCCACAGATCCCCCATAAGTGTCGTCCACAGATCCCCCATAAGTGTCGTCCACAGATCCCCCATAAGTGTCGTCCACAGATCCCCCATAAGTGTCGTCCACAGATCCCCCATAAGTGTCGTCCACAGATCCCCCATAAGTGTCGTCCACAGATCCCCCATAAGTGTCGTCCACAATTTGTTTTAATATGGCCTTTGAACATAATTTTTCAAGTAAGATCATATAAACCTCTGTTTTGTAATTTTGTCGTTTTTCCCGATTAATCGATTAATCGTAGAAATTAATCGGCAACTAATCGATTATTCAAATAATCGTTAGCTGCAGCCCTAGTGTGGACCCATTGTTGGCCTAGTAGGCTTTAACCACTTCAACCCCCCTAGCTGAAACCCCCTTAATGACCAGGCCACTTTTTACACTTCTGCACTACACTAATTTCACCGTTTATTGCTCGGTCATGCAACTTACCACCCAAATGAATTTTACCTCCTTTCCTTCTCACTAATAGAGCTTTCATTTGGTGGTATTTCATTGCTGCTGACAGTTTTTACATTTTTTGTTATTAGTCGAAATATAGCGATTTTTCTTTGCAAAAAAATGACATTTTTCATTTTCAGTTGTAAAATTTTGCAAAAAAAAAAAAAAAATGACACCCATATATAAATTTTTCGCTAAATTAATTGTTCTACATGTCTTTGATAAGAAAAAAAATGTTTAGGCAAAAAAAAAAAAAAAAAAAAATGGTTTGGGTAAAAGTTATAGCGTTTACAAACTATGGTACAAAAATGTGAATTTCCGCTTTTTGAAGCAGCTCTGACTTTCTGAGCACCTGTCATGTTTCCTGAGGTTCTACAATGCCCAGACAGTAGAAAACCCCCACAAATGACCCCATTTCGGAAAGTAGACACCCTAAGGTATTCGCTGATGGGCATAGTGAGTTCATAAAACTTTTTATTTTTTGTCACAAGTTAGCGGAAAATGATGATTTATTTATTTCTTTTCTTACAAAGTCTCATATTCCACTAACTTGTGACAAAAAATAAAAACTTCCATGAACTCACTATGCCAATCACAAAATACCTTGGGGTGTCTTCTTTCCAAAATGGGGTCACTTGTTGGGTAGTTATACTGCCCTGGCATTCTAGGGGCCCATATGCGTGAGAAATAGTTTGCAATCAAAATCTGTAAAAACAAATGACCGGTGAAATCCGAAAGGTGCACTTTGGAATGTGGGTCCCTTTGCCCACCTAGGCTGCAAAAAAGTGTCACACATCTGGTATCGCCGTACTCAGGACAAGTTGGGGAATGTGTTTTGGGGTGTTATTTTACATATACCCATGCTGGGTGAGAGGTTGGGTTGAGGTACCGGCAACGACATTGGGGAAATGTCGCTCGTGTAGACGGCAAACTACACTGGTGGATGGGGCCATGGAACCTCCTGGGTACAGGAGGTTCTCGATGATCTCTTCCTGAAATTTGAGGAAGGATCCAGTTCTCCCAGCCTTACTGTAGAGAACAAAACTATTATACAGAGCCAATTGAATTAGGTACACAGACACCTTCTTATACCAGCGTCTGGTTCTGCGGGACACTAAATACGGAGACAACATCTGGTCATTGAAGTCCACCCCTCCCATGTGAAGGTTATAGTCGTGGACTGAGAAGGGCTTTTCAATGACACGGGTTGCTCGCTCAATTTGGATTGTCGTGTCTGCGTGAATGGAGGAGAGCATGTAAACGTCACGCTTGTCTTTCCATTTCACCACGAGCAGTTCTTGGTTACACAAGGCAGCCCTCTCCCCCCTTGCAAGACGGGTGGTAACGAGCCGTTGGGGGAAGCCCGCGCGACTAGTTTGCGCGGTGCCACAGCAGCCAATCTGTTCTAGAAACAAATGCCTGAAGAGGGCCACACTTGTGTAGAAATTGTCCACATAAAGATGGTACCCCTTGCCGAATAAGGGTGACACCAAGTCCCAGACTGTCTTCCCAATGCTCCCCAGGTAGTCAGGGCAACCGACTGGCTCCAGGGTCTGATCTTTTCCCTCATAGACACGAAATTTGTGGGTATATCCTGTGGCCCTTTCACAGAGCTTATACAATTTGACCCCATACCGGGCGCACTTGCTTGGGATGTATTGTTTGAAGCCAAGGCACCCGTTAAAATGTATTAGGGACTCGTCTACGCAGATGTTTTGCTCTGGGGTATACAAATCTGCAAATTTCTGGTTGAAATGGTCTATGAGGGGCCGAATTTTGTGGAGCCGGTCAAAAGCTGGGTGGCCTCTGGGACGGGAGGTGGTGTTGTTGCTGAAGTGCAGGAAACGCAGGATGGTCTTAAATCGTGTCCTGGACATAGCAGCAGAGAACATGGGCATGTGATGAATTGGGTTCGTGGACCAATATGACCGCAATTCATGCTTTTTAGTTAGACCCATGTTGAGGAGAAGGCCCAGAAAAATTTTAATTTCGGAAACTTGGACTGGTTTCCACCGGAAAGGCTGGGCATAAAAGCTTCCTGGGTTGGCGGTTATAAATTGTGTGGCATACCGATTTGTTTCTGCCACAACTTAAGAGCTCCGCAGTCAAGAACAGCTTAAAAAATCAACAAACTTAATCATAACCAGTATCTGCTACCTCTTTCTTCTATGCTGGGTTCGACTTGCAGTGATACTGAGGGCTTAAAAAAAGTCAATATCATTTTTATTCAATTACAGTTAACATAAATTTGAATTGCAATACTACATATTAGAAGAATTGATATAACAAGTGCCACGTAATCGTTGTTGTTCGTTCCTTCATAGCAGATGACAGAAGTGTGGTATGGGGACAACGCGGGACACGCGGGTGCTGTTTTCCTGAGCCATGTTCACATCTTCTGCCTGCTTCTCGACTGTGATCCTCTCACTTCTTCTGTACGGCTTAATGTGGTCAACGTTGATCTTATTCTTTAAGGTTACCCCGTCGGAATTTGCAATTTTCACCACCTTGCCGCACAGCTCCTTGATGACATAAGGACCAGAGAAATCAGGCTCGATCTGCCCCCCTTTCCTACCACTCTTTCTCCTATTGTATAGAAGGACCTCATTGTTGACACTGTAGATCACATCCTTGTTTTTCTTTAGCACTTTCTCTGTGCTTCATCTTCTGTTTTTCCTCGTTGTTTTCATTGGTGGTTTCCTGGATCTTCTACATTGATGATGTCTTTTCCTCAACGAAAGCAGTGTAGGTTTTCTCATCTGAAAGAATGATGTTAGAAAGCTGTGTGGAAATAAATACAAATAAATAAATCAATAAAAAATAACATTTTTTTTTACACAACTTTATATTTTACAGCATTATATTTATATTTACTAAACTTTATATTAAGGATGATTAAAATTTTTTTTTATGATAAGTGAAAGTTAATATAGATATATTTCCATTCAGCACTGAACGGAAAGCAGGACAACAAATGTTGAAGGGTGAAATGAGTATTAATAAAACCATGTCTTTTAAACTTATATGTTCACACTACAATTATTTCCTATTAGATAACAGACGTGGATCAGCTAAAAGGAACACAAATAAATGTGTAACGTTATTACCCAGTTAAGTGCCAATGTTTCATGATAAATAAAGGCAAAGGTTATTAAATTGGTGCAATGAAAAAAAATTTGGGGATCTGAAAAAAAATGTAAATAAAAAAACTCACAGGAAGTTCAACGGGAACCTTGGCGGGGGAGTACGGCCTCTCTCCCATACAGAATCGACGAGTATTTGGTGGTGGTTTGGACCTTGGAACTGATGGAGAATAAGGTTGCGTCCAAGAACTCGTCCCAGTTGTTCTGCTTCTCGTTCACCAGCTTGGTTAGAGCTCTACAAAGAATGCCATAACAAATACAATTACTACCATGGCTATTTTAATTACCGAATAATTGCCAGGTAACAACAGATAACTATACAAAAATTTCCCCAGCAAAACATACAACAGGAGATTTTAATTTGTGGCGTCCTGTGATTTTCTAAAACATGTCTTATAGGCTACACAATGCTTCTGTGTAATGAAGAATTAATTTTTAACATGTTAATAGTTCATTATTAATTTTAAGGAAACGGTGCACAAAAAGGTCAAAGGAGGAGACTACGTAGGTTTTGAAAAAGGAAATAATAAACTATTACATCTGAGCCAGAATAGACCTAGAAACTCGAATATTGTTTTTGTTTACTTTATTCTGTCTTTAACCCCTTAAGGACTCAGCCCTATTTTACCTTACAGACTTAGGCCATGTTTTTTTGCAAATTTGACCAGTGTCACTTTAAGTGCTGATAACTTTTAAAACGCTTTGACTTATCCAGGCCGTTCTGAGATTGTAGTTTTTGTATGTCATTGCTATAATACACTGTTTTTATTATTTTTATTACTTGAATTTTATGGGAATTTAATAATAAATATTTTATGCATATGTTAATTTGGTTGCAAAGTGTATGAGTGCTCGCTCATTTTTCCATTGAAATATTTAGTTTTGTTTGGCTGTTCACCCTTGCTTTATTACCGGGAAAAAAGATTCAACTGGAAATTTTGCCAAAAAATTGGTGTTTTGCCACCGTTTTAATCTTATATTTTTAACGCTGTTTATCCGAGGGGTTTGGTCAAATATTATTTTTATAGGGCAGATTCTTACGGATGCGGCGATACCTAATTTGTCTACATTTTAAAATTTCTTTAGATTTTACACTATATCATTTTAGGAACAAAAAAAAAATATTTTAGTATTTCCATAGCCTGGGAGCTACTGTTTATTTGTATTTGTTGGGCGACTATCTAATGTAGGGGCTCATTTTTTGTGGGATGAGATGGCAGTTTTATTGGCATTAATTGGGGGTGCATATGACATTTTGATCGCTCGCTATTACACTTTTTGTGATGTTAGGTGACCAAAAATTGCTTTTTTTTACCTTTTTTTTTAAACGCTGTTCATCCAGGGGGGTTGGGTTAAATTTTATTTTTATAGAGAAGATTTTTACGGACACGACGATTCCCAATATGTATGGCTCTCAGACTTTGGAGACACTAAGCAGTCATCCCCAAACCGCGCCCCTCCAGATTGTTGTAAAACTGGTTGTCTGGGCATGCTGGGCGTTATAAACATCTGAAGGGCAGCTGTTTAAAGATGCCTGCACTAAAACTAATATTTTGAGAAAAAAAAGGGGAGCGCGCGTTAATTTTTCCGCATTGCTACAAATTCTACATTATCTGAATAATGCAGGCATTTCCGGATGGCCTCAAACCGGAAGCGTGTCATGGCCATACTGTAGAGTGGGGACTGGTAGATGACGTCCCCACTCCAGTATTGCCTGACACTTGGTTTTTGCACTAGAGTCATGTGCAGCACGAGGCCCCAAAACTTCCTCATCTCGGCTGCACTGACCGGCATCCAGCCACCGGGGCTAGCCAAAAAGGAGCCCGGGTGCTGAGCAACGAACTGTTGGGTGTACAGGTTCGTCTGCTCCACCTTCAGATTCACAAATAGGTCACTGAAAAAAGCAAAACTAAAAAAGTCAATTTCAGTGAAGCCCACTGTGGGAATCTGGATTGCCAACAAAATCCGGGAATCTCGGGCTCAAAATCCACTGGGGAAACACCAGCTAAATTCACCGGTAGGCCGGGAAACCAGTACGAGCCTCAGGGCGGCTCGTACTGGTGTGGGCCATGTGGGCCCCTGGCTCCGCCTGGCGATGGGGGGCGGGGAAGTGGCAGCACTCCTGGTTGGGTATAGGGTCTCACAGCTAAGTGCTGTGGACCCCAACCACCAGAGACAATAAATCCTTATCTTTTCCCCCTAACTAACCCTCCCTTCTATCCCTGCCTAATCGTGCCTCTCCCTCACTGACCCTAACCTACCTGGAGAGTGATGGGTGCAGGTGCAGCAGCAGGAAGAGGAGGGGAGAGAGGAGCGTCGGGAGTTTGAATCTCCCGCCTCTCTACCCACACCAATCAGCATCAAGGATGCACTGCCGCCCCCAAATGCTCGGACTGTAATCACACCACCGATCACCGTCCCTTTCCGGTACGTCCTAGGTCCTTAAGGACTCGGCAAACATGGCGTACCGGAACATCCTAAGTCCTTAAGGGGTTAAATGGTTTTTATTAAAAATGTTATTAATGTGATTGACAAAGAACATAAGACTGTTAAGAAAATAACATTATAAAAATACACTAATTGACACTTGCCTTTTGATGTTATGATTTGTCTTTTCATCCATGCCGCTGGTCTGTGGGTGATACGCCGCTGTAACACTTCTTTCGATACCCAGATTAGAACACAGTTGGTCGTTCAGCTAAAAAACAACAACAAACATTTCACATTATCATAGCAAGGAGCTTACATCTTACCTAACAGATTTAACATACAATAGCAAAGGGCAAATACACATACTTGGTTTACAAATTCTCTACCCTGGTCCGAAAGAATTCTCTTGGGACAATCATGTCGATACACCATGGAGCAAATATGGTGTCCCACCTCAGCAGCACATTTGGTTCGCAATAGGAATGCCTCCACCCACTTAAAGAAATAATCCGTAGCTGTCAAAATATATTGAAAACCATCCACTGTCTTGGGGAAAGGATCGGTTAGGTCGATCCAGACAAGCTCCCAGACAGCGGATACCTATTATGAAGAAAGAATTATCTTTTACTTTTTTATTGTTAAAATTTTGTAATACCATGGTTATATCATTGTAGCCTAGATATTTACCTTAATATACTGTAACAGCTGTGGAGCAGCTATTGGTTTCCAAAATTCTGGCATTGATCGCATTCCTGGATCTAATGGAAATAACATGTTAAACGGTGTACACCTCTACTCCTTATACAAAAAAAAGAAAATAT
Organism: Bufo gargarizans; assembly: GCF_014858855.1. Classification (NCBI taxonomy): domain Eukaryota; kingdom Metazoa; phylum Chordata; class Amphibia; order Anura; family Bufonidae; genus Bufo; species Bufo gargarizans. Next base: position 9,069,347 of record NC_058083.1, read on the forward strand.
ATACTGATCCCCTAGGTAACAAAGGGGTAAAAATGTACATTTATTCATATATCTAAAAGCACTAACATAAAACATCGGCCTAAAAGGCCTCTAAACAGACTAACATGAAGACAGCCCAATTGGGCCAGGACATACAAAAACACTTAGGTAATACCAATGGAAGGCAAGCATAAAAAAGGAACGTTCTCACCCATCAGGTGCTGTAGACGTTGGTGGTGAAGTGGCTTGAATGCATACAGCCTCCCATGCGGTAGATGTGCAAGTATGTGTTACCAGCAGAGATGATTGCAATCATGAAGACCCCAGGAAGGCAGAGAGCGGGAGCAATAAGTCCCTAATTAGACCTAATGGTGGGATGGGGCTAATTCCCCCTACCTACCTATACGAGGTACTTGCCCCGCAAGGGGCATCCCTATCCAGATAACTTTCCCTGATACAGGCGGAATCCCTAGTACACCCTATGGCGTAAACTCCCGATGTGTCACGTTTCATTCAAAGCGAATTCTTTAGGGAAGATGTACAAAAAACAACAATGTCAGGCTGATGGTGGAGCCTGCATTGGAAAGAACCAAAACAATGGGGGGGGGGGGGGAATCAATGAAATAAGCATACGGTGGTTGGAGCTGGTATACGGTTATTCCAGCAAATATCTAATAGACGAGGCCAGTGGAGCCAAGATCCCAAAAAAAAAACACAAGCAGCTTAAAGGCAGGCTCACCAGTGGGTGACGCCCGTAAAGGTCCAGATATGATCCAGGATATGGGCTATCCAAAGAGCGGCTGTCGGGAAGGGACACTTACCTGTCAGCGCTTTTAAAATCCCAGACCAGCGCGCCAGTATCCCGGACTTGCTCCACTTCCGCCCACGTGACTCCAAGTTAAGGAAGTCGTATGCTGGTGGAACGCAGGAGATGCATCCCCAGGAGATGCGACGTCATAGAACGACGCTGCAAATCGTGCGACCGCCCTGAGATCGGGCGCCGTACAATGACGCCGCAACCACATGACAAAGTCACGTAATCGGAATCCTCCGACCCAAGAATAACAGCTCCGCAATAGGGCCTCACCCCTAAAACGTATGCGTGCCATAGTGGAGGCAATTTAGTATCTAATACGGGGGCAGGCTGTGCCTGTAGCGACCCGGATGCCAAAGGCTAGTGAGCCGGGCAACAAGGGTGGCAGTTGGGGTTTGTAGTGTAACAATGCCCCTAGTAACACATTTATAAAAAAATGTGAACATAATACAGAGCTGTGAATTGCTGGCCAGGACATCACCGGCCACAGTCAAGAAACTGGTCAGCTAGATAGAGTACAGTATGAGAACCAAGACGACAAAGAGAACCCAGAAAGCCACATATGCTAAACATACAGAAAAAACTAAGGAAAAAATAATGTGTAACAACTGAAGTTAAATAGGATATCATATGTAGCAGCTGAAGTTGAGTTGATCATTCATTCCCAGTGGGGCCATAGTTTTCAAGTAGTAAATCCAACGAAGCTCACGTTGGAGAATGGCACAATCTCAGTCTCCCACACGCCGTGGAGGGAAGACACAGTCTATGCCCATTACTGTTATACGGGCATTCCTATTGTGATGGCTATGAATGTGATTGGCCACCGGTGTATCTTTGGCCTTTGAAATGTCACTTAAGTGTTCGCTGACCCTTCTACGGAGCTTGCGGATAGTTTTACCCACATATCCCCTACCACATTCGCATGTCAGGAGATATATCACCCCACGGGTACGGCAATTGATAAAGTGGTGGAGAGAGTATTCCTTTCCAGTTACAATACTTTAAAAAGTACATAATACAGTCATAATTTACATAAATGACTGCAAGCAATACAGCCACTGCACCTGTAACAGCCCTTAACATTAGATTTTAGCCATGTAGAGTCAGCGGAATAAAATCACTGGATACTAGCCTGTTGCGGAGACTGCGCCCGCGGCGATACGTGAGGTGTGGGTAGTCACCCACCACCTCTCTCAGGTCAAGAACCAGTAAAAGAATTCCCCAATTCTTTCGATAGATCTCACGGATCTCATTTGCGGCCCTATCAAATGTAGTGATTCCGCGGATCAATTTGGTGGTCTGCACTTGGTTGGATTTGGGAGTCAGAAGGGTCGTTCTATTGTCCAGAAGCGCGATCTAAAGGCACTCCTCAAAACTTTATCTGGCTAACCCCGTTGTTGGAACCTCACCCGCAAATCCTTTGCCTGTTTCATAAATTCACACCTAGAACAATTCCCCATAAGCCGTAGGTACTGACCCTTGGGGATGCCAAGCTTGAGCGGGAGGGGATGACCGCTCTCCCACCTAAGTAGAGTGTTGGTAGATGTGGGTTTTCTATAAACAGACATTTCAAGTTTACCATTATCCATTTTTCAAATGAGAACATCTAGAAATAGCAACTGTTTATAGTCTGACTCACAGGTGAAGTGCAAGCCGATATTATTGTCGTTAAGCAAGTCCACCAGTGAACAGAACGAATCCACGCTACCGTTCCATGTAATGAAGATGTCATCGATGTATCGCGCCCACAGCCCCACCTGGTCCATGAGAGTAGAACGCTCCTCTCTGAAGACCAGGGTCTCTTCACACCAGCCCAGGAACAGGTTAGCACACGACGGGGCACACAAGCTCCCCATCGCCGTACCCCTGAGCTGGTGGTAAATTCTACCGTTAAAGTAGAACACATTGCAGGTCAGCGTGAATTCCAGTAAGAGAGAATGAAGAGGCTGTGGGCGCGATACTGACACCCACGAGTACTTAGAAAGTGTTCAACTGCTCTAATGCCCAAGGAGTGTGGAATACTGGAATATAATGCTTCAACATCAATGCTGGCTAACAAACTACCTTCTTCAGTCTGAATTCCTTCTAGTTGTTTCAATAAATGCGTGGTATCCCGAGTATATGACGGGAGTGCTGTGACGAACGGGGCGAGAACCCAATCAACATAGATCCCCACACCAGACACAATGGGACGCCCCTTGAGTGGGTGTGTCCCCTTGTGTAGATTGGGAAGGCAGTAGAACGTTGCCGACGTGGGTGGGTGACAGAAACTTATATTCATCATCTGTGATAATCCGTGACTGTTTAGCCTCATCTAGGATGATCTTGAGTTGATTTTTGTACTCCTGGGATGGGTCACGTGCCAAAACCTCATATGTGTATGGATCACTCAGCAAAGACTCGCACACACCTCTATATTGACCATGTTCCATCACCACCGTGTTAACTCCTTTATCGAAGGGTTTAATAACTATCGAAAGGTCACCTTCTAAGTCAGAAACAGCGGTGGCATGAACCCGGTCATGATTAGAGCAGTGAGTAGGGTGTAAATCCTCAATCTGTTGCGAGACCGTGCTGAGGAACACATCCACACAAGACAATTCGCCAAAACCGGGTGGCATTTTACTGCTTTTGAACTTTAAGTTAGTAAATGGACCCAGGCCCTCTGGCTGCTCAAATTCCCTATCAAGACCATACAGTAAGCGTACGTCTGATAAAATGTCTTAAGGAATACCTAGCTCGCAGCACTGTTTTTTCTCTTGAAGTTTATGAAATTTGTGCCAGCAGAGCTTGCGAGCAAAAAGGTTGAGGTCCTTTGTAGTGTCAAACTGATTAAAATTGGGAGTCGGTACAAAGGAGAGACCGAGTTGAAGAACTTTGGTCTCAGCCGTGCTCAGGGGGCGGGAAGTTCGACAACCTGGGGGCCTAGGGGTTTGGCGTTGCTTGTTCCCGGTTGCGTACCCGGATTGGTCTGGGGAGGATTGGGTTGGTTCTGATATTGGCCAGTCCCCCCTAAAAAACGCCTATCCCTTCCCCGTGACCCTCCTCTCTTTCGACTACGACGATACCCCCCCCCCCCACCCCCGAGACCATCCAGCTCCCTTAGACACACTGAGTCCAAACAATCGGTTTCTGTTTAGGATTGGTCAGTGTTACCTCCCACAATGTCTCTCATGTTTTCTATGGAAGAATAAATCCTGTTTTCTTTAAAATCTGCCAGATCTCTCACAAACTGGTGGTGCTTGCGATTCTTGAGGTGGTATTGATATTTCTCAAGGAAATTATATAGTTGTTTTTCTTTGTTTGCAAACTCCGCCTCTTGCGAGATTGTCTGAGCAACTTCAATGCATGCAGTTAATTTTCTATTTAGAGCTTCTAAATTATTTCTCTCCTCAGTGAGGAGGAGGCGGCGCATGAGTCGTAGAGAACTCTCTGTGGCCTTCTTCTCTCACTTGCTGAGAAAACCCGAGACTTCTGAATCTCGTTGCAGGCAAAAGCGAGATTCTAAGTCCTCTTGGGACAATATTATGTTTTAAATAGTTCTCCAAGCTCTGAACTTCCCACCAGGAGAGAATTTGATCTTTATAAATGTCTGTTAATTCCTTAAATGCTGCATGAAAAGAAGGAATGTACTTTTTCTTGGAAAATTATTTGTCAGAGAAGACCTGGCCTCCACTAACCAGTTCTCAGCACTGAAGCCCGTGGCAAGGAAGCCAGCCATACTCTGTGAAAAAATGGTATACAACAAATCTATAATCGTGAAATGTAGTGCTTGACTAGTTCCTCCCAATAATACGCGAAAATATATACTGATCCCCTAGGGGACAATGTGGTAAAACTTAACATTTATTCCTATATCTAAAAGGATAAAGCACTAACATAAAGCATCGACCTCAAAGGCCTCTAAACAGACTATGCAGGCTACACCATGGGGCGATGCGTGAAATTCGACAAAGATCCTCTATGCTTCTTCCTCGTTTTTCACACATCTTCGAGTTCCGCAGACCAGCTCTCCATCTTACAAGAAATTTCAAAATTTGGAGCTATATTAACCACTTCAACCCCACTAGCTGAAACCCCCTTCATGACCAGAGCACTTTTTACACTTCGGCACTACACTACTTTCACCGTTTATTGCTCGGTCATGCAACTTACCACCCAAATTAATTTTACCTTTTTTTCTTCTCACTAATAGAGCTTTAATTTGGTAGTATTTCATTGCTGCTGACATTTTTACTTTTTTTGTTATTAATCAAAATGTAACGATTTTTTTTGCAAAAAAATGAAATTTTTCACTTTCAGCTGTAAAATTTTGCAAAAAAACCCGACATCCATAAATACATTTTTCGCCAAATTTATTGTTCTACATGTCTTTGATAAAAAAAAAATGTTCTACATGTCTTTGATAAAAAAAAATGTTTGGGCAAAAAAAAAAATATGCTTTGGGTAAAAGTTATAGCGTTTACACACTATGGTACAAAAATGTGAATTTCTGCTTTTTGAAGGAGCTCTGACTTTCTGAGCACCTGTCATGATTCCTGAGGTTCTACAATGCCCAAACAGTAGAAAAACCCCACAAATGACCCCATTTTGGAAAGTAGACACTCTAAGGTATTCGCTGATGGGAATAGTGAGTTCATAGAACTTTTTATTTTTTGTCACAAGTTAGCGGAAAATTATGATGATTTTTTATTTTTTCTTACAAAGTCTCATTCCACTAACTTGCGACAAAAAATAAAAAATTCTAGGAACTCACCATGCCCCTCACAGAATACCTTGGGGTGTCTTCTTTCCAAAATGGGGTCACTTGTGGCGTAGTTATACTGCCCTGGCAATTTAGGGGCCCATATGTGTGAGAAGTACTTTGCAATCAAAATGTGTGAAAAATGACCGGTGAAATCCGAAAGGTGCACTTTGGAATGTGTGCCCCTTTGCCCACCTTGGCTGCAAAAAAGTGTGACACATCTGGTATCGCCGTACTCAGGAGAAGTTGGGGAATGTGTTTTGGGGTGTCATTTTACATATACCCATGCTGGGTGAGAGAAATATCTTGGCAAAAGACAACTTTTCCAATTTTTTTTTATACAAAGTTGGCATTTGACCAAGATATTTTTCTCACCCAGCATGGGTATATGTAAAATGACACCCCAAAACACATTCCCCAACTTCTCCTGAGTACGGCGATACCAGATGTGTCACACTTTTTTGCTGCCAAGGTGGGCAAAGGTGCCCAAATTCCTTTTAGGAGGGCATTTTTAGACATTTGGATCCCAGACTTCTCACGCTTTCGGGCCCCTAAAAAGCCAGGGCAGTATAAATAACCCACATGTGACCCCACTTTGGAAAGAAGACACCCCAAGGTATCCAATGAGGGGCCTGGCAAGTTCATAGAATTTTATTTTTTTCGCATAAGTTAGCGGAAATTGATAATTTTTTTTTGTTTTTTCTCACAAAGTCTCACTTTCTGCTAACTTAGGACAAAAATTTAAATCTTTCATGGACTCAATATGCCCCTCACCAAATACCTTGGGGTGTCTTCTTTCCAAAATGGGGTCAGTTGTGGGGTGTTTGTACTGCCCTGGCATTTGAGGGTCTCCGCAATCATTACCTGTATGGCCAGCATTAGGAGTTTCTGCTATTCTCCTTATATTGAGCATACAGGTAATGAGATTTTTTTTTCCGTTCAGCCTCTGGACTGAAAGAAAAAAATGAACAGCACAGATTTCTTCATTCGCATCGATCAATGTGGATGAAAAAATCTCTGCCAAAAAAAATAAAAATGGGGGGGAAAGGCGTCTGCCAGGACATAGGAGCTCCGCCCTACATCCATACCCACTTAGCTCGTATGCCCTGGCAAACCAGATTTCTCCATTTACATCAATCGATGTGGATGAATAAATCATTGCAGGGATTTTTTTTATTTTTTATATATATATATATATATATATATATATATATACAAAGTGTTTGCCAAAGCATAGGAACGCCGCCTCCTCCTCAGCTCGTATGCCTTGGCAAACGTATCTGTTACTGCAGAGTAGAAATCTCGTCTTGCAGCGCCGCATACACTGACTTGCGTGTAATCTGACAGCAGCGCAATTCTTCTGTCAGAATGCACATCAGTGCTGCAGCTAATCGACCGGTTGGTCCACCTGGAAGGTAAAAAAAAAAAGGAAAAAAAACAGGCCGCAACGCAATAATTTTATTAACTTTAGAACAGAATATATAAACTTTAACTTTTTTAACTGAACATTAACCTTTTTGCTTACTGGTGTGGTACTTCCGGAAACACTCTCCAAAGCATAGGGCAGGGTGGTCAGGACAGAAGTAGCGGGTGTCACGCCTTATTCCACTCCTGCTACAGACACAACATCTTTTTCGGGGTGACTGTTGGGTTGAGGTACCAGGAACGACATTGGGGAAATGTCGCTCGTGTAGACGGCTAACTACACTGGTGGATGGGGCCATGGAACCTCCTGGGTACAGGAGGTTCTCGATGATCTCTTCCTGAAATTTGAGGAAGGATCCAGTTCTCCCAGCCTTACTGTAGAGAACAAAACTATTATACAGAGCCAATTGAATTAAATATACAGACACCTTCTTATACCAGCGTCTGGTTCTGCGGGAAACTAAATACGGAGCCAACATCTGGTCATTGAAGTCCACCCCTCCCATGAGCAAATTATAGTTGTGGACTGAGAGGGGCTTTTCAATGACACGGGTTGCTTGCTCAATTTGTATTGTCGTGTCTGCGTGAATGGAGGAGAGCATGTAAACGTCACGCTTGTCTCCATTTCACCGCGAGCAGTTCTTCGTTACACAGTGCAGCCCTCTGCCCCCTTGCAAGACGGGTGGTAACGAGCCGTTGGGGGAAGCCCGCGCGACTAGTTCGCGCGGTACCACAGGCGCCAATCCGTTCTAGACGCAAATGCCTAAAAGGGCCAGACTTGTGTAAAATTTTTCCACATAAAGATGGTACCCCTTGCCGAATAATGCTGACACCAAGTCCCAAACTGTCTTCCCACTGCTCCCCAGGTAGTCAGGGCAACCGACCGGCTCCAGGGTCTGATCTTTTCCCTCATAGACCCGAAATTTGTGGGTATAGCCTGTGGCCCTTTCACAGAGCTTATACAATTTGACCCCATACCGGGCGCGCTTGCTTGGGATGTATTGTTTGAAGCCAAGGCGCCCGGTAAAATGTATCAGGGACTCGTCTACGCAGATGTTTTGCTCTGGGGTATACAAATCTGCAAATTTCAGGTTGAAATGGTCTATGAGGGGCCGAATTTTGTGGAGCCGGTCAAAACCAGGGTGGCCTCTGGGACGGGAGGCGGTGTTGTCACTAAAGTGCAGGAAACGCAGGATGGCCTCAAAACGTGCCCTGGACATAGCAGCAGAGAATATGGGCATGTGATGAATCGGGTTCGTGGACCAATATGACCGCAATTCATGCTTTTTAGTTAGACCCATGTTGAGGAGGAGGCCCAGAAAAGTTTTAATTTCGGAAACTTGGACTGGTTTCCACCGGAATGGCTGGGCATAAAAGCTTCCCGGGTTAGCGGTGATAAATTGTGTGGCATACCTGTTTGTTTCGGCCACAACTATGTCTAAGAGCTCCGCAGTCAAGAACAGCTCAAAAAATCCCAGGGCCGAACCGATCTGAGCTGTCTCAACCAGAACTCCAGACTGGGCAGTGAAAGGGAAAACTACAGGTGCGGCTGAAGTTGGGGTTTGCCAGCACCTCAGGGATTCTAGGGGCTCTACGGGCACGTCTTTGCGGTGGCTACGACGGGGTCACTACTGCACGTGCCACCGTACCAGCTTCAACTGCCCTTCTGGTGCTCGCTACTTCACCAGGTTGTACGGCAGTGCTGGTACTAGGTCCAGGGAGGGCTGGGCTGCTGGTGTATGCCTCACCACGTAATCCGACAGCACCAGCCCCACTCTGCTGCTCTTGAAGCGGATCCTGCGCAACCTGCGGTCTAGCAACACGGGGCCGGGTACGCCTGGTGGTATCAGGGACCTCAGCCTCCTTGTCCGAACTTTGGGTCAGAGAGCCACTGCTTTCTACAGGTTCGTATTCTGACCTGCTGGATTCATCAGATGAGGGTTCCCATTCCTCATCCGACTGGGTCAGAAGCCTGTAGTCCTCTTCAGAAGAATACCCCCTGTTAGACATGTGGGCAACTAAATTTAAGGGGTATTCCCTGAGACTACCCAAGAAAAAAAAGCAAGCCTGTCTTACAAAGGGGAGGCTAGCGAAGTACCGGAGGCCGCTGCGGTTGATAAAAAATATCAAAACTGATTTTTTTTTCTCGCCGCAGTGCGTGTAATGTGATCAAAAAAAAATATTTTTTTTTGTCACTGCGGTGGGGTGGGCGTGGGTGAACGCACGTGTGGGCGACCGATCAGGCCTGATCGGGCAAACACTGCGTTTTGGGTGGAGGGCGAACTAAAGTGACACTAATACAATTATAGATCTGACCGTGATCAGTTTTGATCACTTCCAGATACTATAAAAGTACAAATGCTGATTAGCGATACGCTAATCAGCGAATAACGGACTGCGGTGCGGTGGGCTGGGCGCTAACTGATCGCTAACTACCTAACCAAGGGGCCTAAACTATACTGAAACCTAACGGTCAATACCAGTGAAAAAAAAAAGTGACAGTTTACACTGATCACTTTTTTCCTTTCACTAGTGATTTTTAAAGGGTTGATCAAAAGGTTAATTGGGGTTCAGGGGGGTGATCTGGGGCTAAAGTGTAGTGTTTGGTGTACTCACTGTGAAGCCTGCTCCTCTGCTGGATCCAACCGACGAAAAGAACCAGCAGAGGAGCAGGCAGCCATATAACATCATATTTACAAATATGATCTGTTATCTGCCTCTCTGATTGGATTTTTTGAAAATCATCAGCTTGCCAGCTGATGACGAAATGGTCCTCTACGAACTGCGCATAGCGCGTCATCTCGCGTCTCGCGAGATGACGCGTATATGCGTCGTTGTGCGCAGCGCTGCCGCCTCCGGACCGCACATCTGCGTTAGGCGGTCCGGAGGCGGTTAATTGAATAACGATATGTGCACAATTATTCATAATGAGTATATTAGTAATACTCACCGTTTAATGTGAATTCTGATGTGGTACGCCGGAGTGTCTGCCTCTTATCTTTTTATACTCGGATGGGTAATCTCCAAAGCTTATGAAATTGAAGATTTCCTTGTACATTTTCTCCATAATTTTAAAAATAAAACACAATGCTCATTGTCCTTTTGTCATAAGACCCAAAAACAATAGAGCCCTGCCTGCCTCACATAACCTTTTAACATATGTAACTACTAAGTGTAACTATCATTTCACTGTACCAAAACTGTCTTACAACACCATGCAGTGTGACCAAACTATGGTTTAACCTGTAGTGAATATTGTAATATTCGGCAAACCATCATTTTCGTATGTTAACAACACACAATCTATAATTAATTCCATTTTATTCAATTACATAATATCTTTGTTTGGATTGGATGCATTCTGTATTTCATTAAGCACTCCAGGGTATGTGTGTTTGTGTCGAGTGCGTTTATATAAATTATTCTTTCTCTGTGTGTTCTTGTACAGTGTGTATGTAATGCATAGTGTATGTGTGTTGGACTATTGTCTAGAGTTGAGCGAACACCTGGATGTTCGGCCGAACTTCCCGGAAATGTTCGGGTTCGGGAGCCGAAATCGCCCCAAACCTCGCCCCGAACCCGAACCCCATTGAAGGCACTAAAAAGGCTGTAAAACAGCCAAGGAAAGGGCTAGAGGGCTGCAAAAGGCAGCAACATGTAGGTAAATCCCCTGCAAACAAATGTAGAAAGGGAAATTAATTAAAATAAAAATAAATTTAAATGAACCAATTGGAGAGAGGTCTCATGGCAGAGAATCAGGCTTCATGTCACCCACCACTGAAACAGGCCACTGTCAGAAATTTAGGCCCCAGCACCCAGACAGAGGAGAGAGGTCCCATAGCAGAGATTCAGGCTTCATGTCATAGCAGAGAATCAGGCTTCACGTCACCCAACACTGGAACAGGCCACTGTCAGATTTTTTTAGGCCCCGGCACCCAGACAGAGGAGAGGTTCATTCAACTTTGGGTAGCCTCGCAATATAATGGTAAAATGAAAATAAAAATAGGATTGAATGAGGAAGTGCCCTGGAGTCCAATAATATATGGTTAAGGGGAGGTAGTTAATGTCTAATCTGCACAAGGGATGGACAGGTCCTGTGGGATCCATGCCTGGTTCATTTTTATGAACGTCAGCTTGTCCACATTGGCTGTAGACAGGCGGCTGCGTTTGTCTGTAATGACGCCCCCTGCCGTGCTGAATACACGTTCAGACAAAACGCTGGCCGCCGGGCAGGCCAGCACCTCCAAGGCATAAATTCGTATCAGGTGGTGGTGCAGTTAGCTGTGGCGTGTTGACAAAACTTTTCCACATCTCTGCCATGCTAACCCTGCCCTCAGAGGAGCTGGCCGTGACACAGCTGCCTTGGCGACCTCTTGCTCCTCCTCTGCCTTGGCCTTGGGCTTCCACTTGTTCCGCTGTCACATTTGGGAATGCTCTCAGTAGCGCGTCTACCAACGTGCGCTTGTACCCGCGCATCTTCCTATCACGCTCCAGTGCAGGAAGTAAGGTGGGCACATTGTCTTTGTACCGGGGATCCATCAGGGTGGCAACCCAGTAGTCCGCACACGTTAAAATGTGGGCAACTCTGCTGTTGTTGCGCAGGCACTGCAGCATGTAGTCGCTCATGTGTGCCAGGCTGCCCAGATGTAATGACAAGCTGTCCTCTGTGGGAGGCGTATCGTCATCATCCTGCGTTTCCCCCCAGCCACGCACCAGTGATGGGCCCGAGCTGCATTGGGTGCCACCCCGCTGTGACCATGCTTCATCCTCGTCCTCCAGTAGTGGGCCCTGGCTGGCCACATTTGTACCTGTCCTCTGCTGTTGCAAAAAACCTCCCTCTGAGTCACTTCTAAGAGACTGGCCTGAAAGTGCTAAAAATGACCCCTCTCCCTCCTCCTCTCCGTTGTGTTACGGGGGACACGCGGGTGCTGTCTTCCTGAGCCATGTTCACTTCTTCTTCCTGCTACTCGACTGTGATCCTCTCACTTCTTCTGTACGGCTTGATATGGTCAACGTTGATCTTATTCTTTAAGGTTACCGCGTCGGAATGTGCAATTTTCACTACCTTGCCGCACAGCTCCTTGATGACATAAGGACCAGAGAAATCAGGCTCGATCTGCCCCCCCTTTCCTACCACTCTTTCTCCTATTGTATAGAAGGACCTCATTGCCGACACTGTAAATCACATCCTTGTTTTTCTTTAGCACTTTCTTGGTGCTTCATCTTCTGTTTTTCCTCGTTGTTTTCATTGGTGGTTTCCTGGATCTTCTACATTGATGATGTTTTTTCCTCAACGAAAGCAGTGTAGGTTTTCTCATCTGAAAGAATGATGTTAGAAGGCTGTGTGGAAATAAATACAAATAAATAAATCAATAAAAAAATAATAACATTTTTTTTACACAACTTTATATTTTACAGCATTATATTTATATTTACTAAACTTTATATTAAGGATGATTAAAATATTTTTTTATGATAAGTGAAAGTTAATATAGATATATTTCCATTCAGCACTGAACGGAAAGCAGGACAACAAATGTTGAAAGGTGAAATGAGTATTAATAAAACCATGTCTTTTAAACTTGTTCACATTACAATTATTTCCTATTAGATAACAGACGTGGATCAGCTAAAAGGAACACAAATAAATGTGTAACGTTATTACCCAGCTAAGTGCCAACGTTTCATGATAAATAAAGGCAAAGGTTATTAAATTGGTGCAATGAAAAAAAAATTTGGGATCTGGAAAAAATGTAAATAATAAAACTCACAGGAAGTTCAACGGGAACCTTGGCGGGGGAGTACGGCCTCTCTCCCATACAGAAACGACTAGTATTTGGTGGTGGTTTGGACCTTGGTACTGATAGAGAATAAGGTTGCGTCCAAGAACTCGTTCCAGTTGTTCTGCTTCTCGTTCACCAGCTTGGTTAGAGCTCTACAAAAAATGCCATAACAAATACAATTACTACCATGGCTATTTTAATTGCCGAATAATTGCCAGGTAACAATAGATAACTATACAAAAATTTCCCGGTCAAAACCTACAATAGGAGATGTTAATTTGTGACGTCCTGTGATTTTCTAAAACATGTCTTATAGGCTACACAATGCTTCTGTGTAATGAAGAATACATTTTTAACATATGTTAATATTTCAATAGTTTTAAGGAAACGCTGCATAAAAAGGTCAATGGAGAAAGAGACTACCTAGGTTTTGAAAAGGGAAATAATAATAAACTATTTCAACTGCGCCAAATTGGACCTAGAAACTCAAAAATAGTTTTTTTTAACTCTAATCTGTCATTAAGTGGGTTTTATTAAAAACAATTTAATTAATAAGTGATTGACAAAGAGCATGAGACTGTTAAGAAAATAAGAACATGATAAACACACCAATTGACACTTGCCTTTTGATGATATGATTTGTCTTTTCATCCAGGCCATTGGTCTATGGGTGATACGCCGCTGTAACACTTCTTTCGATAGCCAGAATGCAACTCAATTGGTTGTTCAGCTTAAAAAACAAAACAAAAAAAAACAACAACAAAACATTTCACATTATCATAGCAAGGAGCTTACATCTTACCTAACAGACAATAGCAAAGGGCAGATGCACATACTTGGTTTACAAATTCTCTACCCTGGTCCGAAAGAATTCTCTTGGGACAATCATGTCGATACACCATGGAGCAAATATGGCGTCCCACCTCCGCAGCACATTTGGTTTGCAATAGGAATGCCTCCACCCACTTAAAGAAATAATCCGTAGCCGTCAAAATGTATTGAAAACCATCTACTGTCTTGGGGAAAGGGCGGGTTAGGTCGATCCAGACAAGCTCCCAGACAGCGGATACCTATTATGAAGAAAAAATTATCAGCTCTCCATCTTACAAGAAATTTCAAAATTTAGATCTATATTATTGGAAAAAGATATGTGCACAATTATTCATAATGAGTGTATTAGTAATACCCTTTAATGTGAATTTTGATGCAGAACTCTGTACTTTTTTCTTATACTCGGATGGGTAATCTCCAAAGCTTAGGAAATTGAAGATTTCCTTGTTCATTTTCTCCATACCTTTTAAAATAAAACACTTCTTATTGTCCTTTTGTCATAAGACCCAAAAACAAAAGAACCCTGCCTGCTTCACATAACCTTTTAACATATGTAACTACCAAGTGTAACTATCCATTTCAATGTACCAAAACTTTCTTACAACACCATGCAGTGTGACCAAACTATGGTTTAACCTGTAGTGAATATTGTAATATTTGGCAAACCATCATTTTCTTCTTCAGGTAACAACACACAATCTATAATTAATTCCATTTTATTCAATTACATAATATCTTTGTTTGGATCAGATGCATTTGGTATTTCATTAAGCACTCCAGGGTATGTGTGTTTGTGTCGAGTGCGTTTATATAAATTATTCTTTCTCTGTGTGCTCTTGTACAGTGTGTGTGTATGTAATGCACAGAGGGAATAACATACAAGCGACTATACATCTGAAAAATCAATATTACGGTCTGCAACTTCCTTTTTTAAATAAAGGAAGTTCACTCATACATTGTTTCATATGTGGTAAGGGAAATATTAATTATTGAGATTTAGGGTACTCTCAACAACTAATATTCATTAATAGGCGTGAGTCATCTAGTGATGACTCTGCCTATTTATACCTAAAATTAATAAGCTCTCTAGCTAATTAGCTAATTGACTAACTACCTCTGTTGCCTTTACACTACACTGAACTACGTTATACTACGGCAGTCACTAAAAACACTATACACTGTATGTTATGATGAAATTATTACACAATACAAATACAGTCTATTACGCTATATCTATATATATTTATAGATCAATGGTTATAAATATATATACTGTCTAATACAGGCTTTAGGAATAAACTACAGAGGTGTCTTTTTGTAGTCTGTACCCATGGAGAAGGGGTGCACCTAGCCTTTCTGCTGCCTGAGGCAATACTGAAACGGCACTCCCCCTTCAAATGCCAAATTCTCAACTTCACACCTTTCCTACTGTTAAAGGTGCAGGAGGGATATGCAGAGATGAGCACTTCCACAATGGAAGAGCTTAATGCCCCCATTTGGCTCTACCTGACGCCACCAACTCACCTCATTGGTGGTGCACCCCTGCCATGGAGACACATACAGTTGTGTTTAAAATTATTCAACCCCCACTGAAATTGAGTGTTTTGGCCATTTCAGTCATCTTGTTTACAATTAAATCAAAGAGGCACTTGTAAGTCAGACAAATATAACATAACCACAAATGTTTTTTCTGTGCTCACATCATTATCAGTTTTATTCAACCCCCAAGTGACGTTCAATCTTAGTACTTAGTACAACATCCTTTTCCAGTTATAACAGCTTTTAAACATGAAGCATAGCTTGACACAAGTGTCTTGCAGCAATCTACGGGTATCTTCGCCCATTCTTCATGGGCAAAAGCCTCCAGTTCAGTCACATTCTTAGGCTTGTGCGCTGCAACTGCTTTCTGTAAGTCCCACCAGAGGTTCTCAATCGGATTTAAGTCTGGTAACTGAGATGGCCACTTCAAAATGTTCCAGCCTTTAATCTGCAACCATGTTCTAGTGGAATTGGAGGTTTGCTTGGGATCATTGTCCTGTTGAAAGGTCCAACGTCTCCCAAGCCTCAGGTTTGTGACGGACTGCATCACATTTTCATCCAATATCTCCTGGTACTGAAGAGAATTCATGGTACCTTGCACACGCTGAAGCTTCCCTGTACCTGTAGAAGCAAAACAGCCCCAAAGCATGATTGACCCCCCGCCATGCTTCACAGTAGGCAAGGTGTTCTTTTCTTCATAGGCCTTGTTCTTCCTCCTCCAAACATAGCATTGATCCATGGGCCCAAACAGTTCTAATTTTGTTTCATCAGTCCACAGAACACTATCCCAAAACTTTTGTGGTTTGTCCACATGACTTTTAGCATACTGCAGTTGACTCTTCTTATTCTTTGGAGACAGCAAGGGGGTGCACCTGGGAGTTCTGGCATGGAGGCCTTCATTACGCAGTGTGCGCCTTATTGTCTGAGCTGAAACTTCAGTACCCACATCTGATTAATCTTTTTTTAGTTCCTCAACAGTCACACAGGGACTTTTCTCCACTTTGCGCTTCAGGTAGCGCACAGCAGTCAAAGTCAGCATCTTTCTGCCACGACCAGGTAGCGTTTCAACGGTGCCCTTTGCCTTGAATGTGCGAATGATGCTTCCTATGGTGTCTCTTGGTATGTTTAACATCTTTGAAATCTTCTTATAGCCATTGCCCTTCCTGTGAAGAGAAATCACCTCTTCTCTTGTCTTCCTGGACCATTCTCTTGACTTCACCATGTTTGTAAACACACCAGTAAATGTCTAGAAGGAGCTGAGTATCACAGTCCTTTTAAATCTGCCTAATTGGTGCTTATTATGCTTGATTGCTGCTCCTTGACATCCACAGGTGTTTTCTATACCTGATCGAAAACACTTGAATGAATCTCTGTTCTTAAGAGGTAGTCTTTAAGGGGTTGAATAATTGTGTCAATGAAGAAATCACAAAAAAAAAATGATTAATACTGTATTACAAAAACAATTGATGTCATTTTAGTTGCATTTGGTTCTTTAACAAGTCCTTGTAAGATTTCATTCTGAACACAATTACAAATGTACACTAAATTCCCTAAAACTCTTTACAGCATTGGGAGTAGAATAATTTTGAACACAACTGTAGGTCTTCTAGCCTCATTGTGTATTTTTTTCGATGCAGTGGAGCAAGGAAAAAAAAAATTAGCTGCCCCCTTTAAAGTTGGAGAAACCAAACCAGTCAAGGCTGTGGTAAGTTTGTTTTGAGTGACTAGTGCCTTCCCAGCTGGCCTTAATGATATCAAATCCAAGAAGTTAAATGTGTCCCAGGTCTGATTGAGAGGATGTTGTTCTGGTAAATCACCTTTAACTTTTTTCATGAATTCCGCTGTTGAAAAGTTTCTCAATCTGTTCCATATCTGGGAGACCTGTGTTCCCTCTGGTCTGATTGAGTACGGGATAAGGTCGGCTGTCATTTCTCTTGAGGGATTCGGTAGAAGTCCATTATCCCCATTAAGCTGCTTGATGACTAGGCTGGTGCCTTTTAATAGGACATGCGAGTGGAGCGATGAGTTCATTATTCCCCATAACGCAGCTTTTTGCAGCTGAGTGAGCTGCAGGAGTTCAAGTTCTGTACCTAATGTGTGGTAACAGGGAGCATGAAGCTGTAGCCAGGTGAACGGCTCTGTAATACAATATAATCTTAGGGAGCACAAATGCTTTCAAGAGGTTTTTTCTGCCCATCCATGTAGTGAAGGGAGGGCGTAGAGACTGAAGTTGTTGTTGGACATCAGCTAGCAGTGGGATATAATTAAGTTGGAATATTTTTTATGGGAAGGCAGGAATTTTAACTCCCAGGTATGAGACATGAGAGGACTGCCATTGAAATGGGGTGGATTTTTTTAAGTACCGCAATAGAACTTGGAGCCGTCACATTTAGGGCCTCTGACTTAGAGTAGTTCATCTTATAATTTGATACTCTTCCGTATTGCTCAAACAGTGTTAGAAGATTTGGGAAGGCCTCAACCGGGTAAGAGACCATGATCAATAGGTCATCTGCGTATGCTACTTTTATGTATTCTATTGCATCGTTGTCAGCTCTCACTCCACGTATGTTCGCATGGTCCCTGATTGCTTGGAGGAGGGTTTCCATAACCAAGATATATAAGACTGGAGACAGAGGGCAGCCCTGACGCATCCCATTGCGAATAGGGAAACATAGGGATAAGGTGCCATTGACCCTGATTCTGGCACTTGGGTCTTTATATATCATCATGACTGCCTCCTGGAATCTCACTGGAATACCGAACTTTAGTAATGTTTTTTTTCATGAAGTCCCAATTTATCCGGTCAAAAGCCTTCTCCGCGTCCACACTGAGATATGTTAGCGGGAGACGTTTCCTTCTGGCCCACTGTATAGCTGTCACTATCCTGCAAGAATTGTGTTTCCCCTCCCTGGTACAAATCCTGACTGATCTGGGTGTATAATTTTAGGTAGTAAATGGCTTAGGCGTGTCGCTAGCAATTTAGCCCAAATCTTGATATCAACGTTCAGTAGGGATATAGGCCTGTAACTGCCACAGAGGGTTGGATCTTTCCTTGGTTTGGGGAGGATGGTGACAGTGGCTTCTAATGATTGTTTATGGAAATGCTTACCAGTGAGGAGTGCATTACACCAAGCCACGAGGTGAGGGGTCAGGGTTTCTGAGAACTTTTTATAGTAACCTACTGGGAAGCCATCAGGACCGAGACTTTTGCCCATGGGCATGGAAGTTAATATTTTCTTTATCTCTGTCTCAGTGGTTGGCGACATCAGAGTGTCCCCTTCTTGGGGTGTGATCTGGGGTAAGTTTAAGCTGCTAAGAAACTTGTCTATTGCCATCTTTATCGATGTGTTTGGAGGACTCTGTTCTGTCAGGCCATAGAGCTGCTTATAAAAACTTTGGAATTCAGCCGCTATGTCGGCCGTTTTACCGTATGTAGTGCCTTACCCTTACTCGATTTGATACTTGAAATAAACAGACTCTTTTCTCTGTTTTATGAGGGAGGACATCAGCTTAGTACCTTTATCCCCATGGAAGTAGTGTCTAAATTGGTCATATTGATACGCTTTTGCGTTTTTGATATTCAAATAATCTTTTAGTTGGGATCTCAGTTGGGCTACTTCTGCCTGAACTTTTACAGCTTTGGAGCGCTTATGAATCGCTTCCCTATCTGCAATCCGATCTAGGAGATCATGGAGGACTTGTTGTTTTTCTTTTTTGACCCTGCTTCCTAGAGCAATCAGCTCTCCCCGCATAACTATTTTGTGTGTTTTGCAAAGGGTCGTAAGTGGCATTCCTGGTGTACAGTTCTCTGAGAAGTAGTGCGTCAGTCTCTGCTCTAGGGACGTGATGTCTGAGTGTCTATCAAGCAAAGTCTTATTCAAACGCCATTGTCTAAATGGGGCAGGTAGGCTAGAAAATCGTAGAACTATAGAAACTGGAGCGTGATCTGAGACCGTTATGGGGCCTATATCAGCAGTTTCTATCATGTCAACAGAGTGGCTAGATATGTAGATGTAGTCTAGTCTATTGTGTGTGTTGTGCAGGGCTGAGAAGGTATAATCGCGTCTGACTGGCTATACCAGTCTCCAGATGTCGAGCAACTGCATGTCTAATAAGTACCTATTGATGCAGCCTAATGCAGACTGGGTCAGCTGAGAGGGGCTGTCTGAGGCGTTAACTAGGGGATTCAATGTGACATTGAGATCTCCTCCTACCAGTCTGATTCCCTCTGCAAACATCTCTAGTTTATGGAGGGTATTTTTAACCCACTGTTTTTGGCCTCTATTGGGGCTGTATAAGCTAGCAAGGGTGATATTTTGGGTTCCTATGAGACCTTTCACAAATATGAAGCGGCCCTCAGGGTCCGTCTGCTCGGAAGTGAAGGTAAAAGGTACCTTTTTGGAAATTGCTATGCCCACCCCCCTTTTCGCTTTCTTAAAGGGAACCTGTCACCGGGATATTGTGTATAGAGCTGAGGACATGGGTTGCTAGATGGCCACTAGCACATCCACAATACCCAGTCCCCATAGCTCTGTGTGCTGTTGTTGTGTAAAAAAAAGTCCCAAGTGTTCCTGGACAAGGAGCAGTGTAGTAAAAGAAGATGAAAAATGGGCAGCACTCCGGTCTTGTGGTACAAAATTGGTGATGTTTATTCTCACCCAAACGCAATGCATTATTTCATCTCTCTCAATGGAGCCTTTGTCAAGCTAGTGAACACAGTGCTCTCAACATATTATATAGGTGAATCTCATTACAATAACATGATTGCTCATTAAAAACATATAGTGAATATCAATAAAAAACATGATTCTTTTAAAAATATTAGTGTATCTATGAGTAGAATATAGAGGGATGGCACTCAAAACATTTGGATTGTATGGATAAAAATATGTATTAAAGGATGGCTTGGTGTGCCTAATCGAGTAAAAACTAAATAATATAAAACAAATATAAAACAAATCACTGATGCATATAGGTGTCAAATGTAAAAAACAGTATTATCAGTATATAGTTTACATCTTGGTGGTAAAATAATAAATTGGATATTAATTTGATAAAATCCTGTTGGGAAAAAAGTTGAAAGGAAATCCAATATCCTGTTGTAATGTCCTGATATATATCAAATATTCAAAGTCAGTTTGTATATAATCCTGCTGCAAAATAGCGTCTTGTAGGTTTTAAAGGAGTAATAGGTGTGGTAAATGACTCCTTATGGCAGGTTTAGTCACATTTGATTAAATATTGGTAATTCTTCACAAAGCCAACAACAATGAGCTGTGAAATAAAACGGTTGCTGCTATGAAAGCAGGTACATTACCCTCCTGGTGGGATGGTGGTGAACGGCTCTTGCCTGCAGGACGGCGTCCGCGTGCGATGTTCCCGCCCGCTGTGTGCTCCGTCCGTTGCTTGCTGCTGCTGTCGTCACTTCCGGTGACGTCACCTGCGTCAGAGAGAGAGGTTTCCCGCTTGATTCCGTATTGGCTTGCCTCGTGGAGGCTAGTGCCGGGAAAGGACGCAGCAGTTCCACAGGAGGGGATAAGAATAGCTCCGGAGCTAATGTTAGGTTGTAGGATCCTTTAGTTCAGTTCTAGCTGGTTTGGGTAGGCTAACTCAATGCCCCAAACGCGTTTCGGAGCGTGCTGCTCCTTCAGTGGGAATGAGTTGCGTATTACTTGTTGGGAATTTATATGGGTCTAATTAGATCCAATTAGTGATTGTAGGAGTGGTCAAGAGTTTTTGTTTCTTTTTTTCATAATGTTAGGTAAATCATGTCCTGGATCTTCAGAGCCAAAATAGGGGTAACTGGCATATCTCAAACAAATGTATATATATTATTATTATGTCTGTCATAATAAATGACTTAAAGCGGTGGGATGAAAATAAAAATGAATAAAAATATATATAAATAAAGAATGAAGAATGACACCACAGCACATCCGTTTGGTGAAGAAAAGTGGGACCCTTTATTCACCTATGCGACGTTTCGGTCTGCTTACTGAGACCATAAATATATATATAATAAAATATATATAAAAAGTATATAAGATATACCCATTAGTCTCAACCTAGAATAATGGTGCATTGAACATGTGAAAATTATGAATGTTTGGATTAGATATTATACAGTGAAATGGGAGATGATAAATATAGGTATAAAAGATCGATATTGGTATAGTTTATGTGGTATATTGGGTGGTCTGGGATAAGATGGGAATGGGATATAATGGTATAGTGTTCTTCTCTCTGTAGTTGTCAATTGTATGTTACCAAGTGATGTGTCAGTCTGATGTAGATAAGGGATGGAGTGGTTGATAGTGGAGATGGGGAGGGGCCCAACCACTCCATCCTTAGAAGTTACTAGGACGCAATCAGACTGACACATCACTTGGTAGCATACAATTGGCAACTACAGAGAGAAGAACACTATACCATTATATCCCATTCCCATCTTATCCCATACCACCCAATATACCACATAAACTATACCAATATCGATCTATTATACCTATATTTATCATCTCTCATTTCACTGTATATCTAATCCAAACATTCATAATTTTCACATGTTCAATGCACCATTATTCTAGGGACTAATGGGTATATCTTATATACTTTTTATATATATTTTATTATATATATTTTTATATATTTATATATATTTTTATTCATTTTTACTTTTTTTTTTTCTTTCATCCCACCCTAAGTCATTTATTATGACAGACATAATAATAATATATATACATTTATTTGAGATATGCCAGTTACCCCTATTTTGGCTCTGAAGATCCAGGACATGATTTACCTAACATTATGAAAAAAACTCTTGACCACTCCTACAATCACTAATTGGATCTAATTAGACCCATTTAAATTCCCAACAAGTAATAGGCAACTCATTCCCACTGAAGAAGGAGCAGCACGCTCCGAAGCGCGTATGGGGCATTGAGTTAGCCTACCCAAACCAGCTAGCATGGAACTAAAGGATCCTACAACCTAACATTAGCTCCGGAGCTATTCTTATCCCCTCCTGTGGAACTGCTGCGTCCTTTCCCGGCACTAGCCTCCACGTGGCAAGCCGATACGGAATCAAGCGGGAAACCTCTCTCTCTGACGCAGGTGACGTCACCGGAAGTGACGACAGCTGCAGCAAGCAACGGCCGGAGCACACAGCGGACGGGAACATCACACGCGGACGCCGTCCTGCAGGCAAGAGCCGTTCACCACCATCCCACCAGGAGGGTAATGTACCTGCTTTCATAGCAGCAACCGTTTTATTTCACAGCTCATTGTTGTTGGCTTTGTGAAGAATTACCCATATTTAATCAAATGTGACTATACCTGCCATAAGGAGTCATTTACCACACCTATTACTCCTTTAAAACCTACAAGACGCTCTTTTGCAGCAGGATTATATACAAACTGACTTTGAATATTTGATATATATCAGGACATTACAACAGGATATTGGATTTCCTTTCAACTTTTTTCCCAACAGGATTTTATTAAATTAATATCCAATTTATTATTTTACCACCAAGATGTAAACTATATACTGATAATACTGTTTTTTACATTTGACACCTATATGCATCAGTGATTTGTTTTATATTTGTTTTATATTATTTAGTTTTTACTCGATTAGGCACACCAAGCCATCCTTTAATAAATATTTTTATCCATACAATCCAAATGTTTTGAGTGCCATCCCTCTATATTCTACTCACCTTTCCCTACCACAAGCGTTGGGTACGCTTTGTCTGGATCGAGCACCTACTCCACCTTTCTTAATTACAGAGAGCCGCCACATTCTTGCACTACATTAGTGTATCTATGTACAGTATGTGAACCACCATAGTGTCTACATAGTGTACATATATGCAAATAAACTGTAAATCGTACATACACATCGGTGTTCCATACATAATTAATGCTGATTATCACATAAAGTGCAGCTGTGCAAAAAATACTGGTCAATTATATAAATTAAAAGGGGGACAAAAGGCGCCAGTATACATCAGCGGACCGCGAGAGTCCGCAACATCCCACGCATGCGCAGAGAATACTACGCCGAGCTGGGATGCTTCCAAAATTCGCGACTTCTCCCCAAATCCCACGCACCGTGCGCCGATAGTTTGTACATCTATTACAATCGCAGTAAGCCACTGCGCATGACCGGGAGATTGGGGACCAATGTTGTCACTATGTGACCATGGTAACCGTGCTAATACGTGGTGTAAGGGGACAGTAATCACATGGAAAACGGGAAATGCCAATAGAGATACAAGCAACATAAGTTAATACCATGCCTGATCTCCACTGCGACCAGATACTCGGGCCAGTCAAACCCAGGTTCCAGTCACTGCACCCCCGTTTCCAACGAATATAGATGGGGACAGTGTGGATGCGGGTGTTACACACAGGCACCCGCGGCCATTTTTGAATATATGGGCCTGTGCAGAACAAGGGACCTGGACACTCTCATGTCATAAGTCCCCTCCTCTCCCACCCAACACCCCCACATATCCCCCTCTGCCCCATATAGAGGCACCACATTGTTCTAAAACTGAACAATAATATATATGTTGGTCTCAAATCTCCTGATCATATTTCATCATGGATATAGGGAGAAATCTACAAAGTAAAAATTATATAGACACAAAACAGTATATGTAGATCGCATGGAGATTTCATGTCGGGCGACGTCCTCTCAATTAAGACAATGATCTCCATTAAGGTAATCTGAAATAAAGCGGAGAAAAGAGAATGAGTAAAGAGCACAATCTTAACTTACACACTCTCACACGAATATCAAGAATCCCACTGGTACATGACTATATCAGCCTAAAATCAACATTTAGTCCAAGGGGTTTCAAAGTTTGCAACTTGAAAATCCAGTATAGTTCCCGCTGTCTCAGTGTGTCCAGCTTCTGTGAAGTGTTTGGACACTGGTAGATCCAGTTTCTTTATCCTAATCGTGTATCTGTGGTGATTTAATCTTGTTTTAACATCCCATGTCGTCTCTCCCACATAGAGGAGACGGCAGGGACATTCCAGTAATTACACTACATATGAGGAATCGCAGGTCACATGGTGTTTAATTGTATACTCTTCTCCTGTCTGAGGATGTGTGAAGGAAGCCCCCCTTAACATAAGCAGCAATTCACACACCCATGGCAGAGAAAGCAACCTTTTCTGGATGCCCCAAAATATGTGCTAAATGAGATTTTACTAGTCCCGATGTCTGCCCACACTAACTGATCTTTAATGTTACGTGTGCGTCTATATGACATCATTGGGGGATTGGCAAATTTGGGAATGCGTTTGAAGTTGCTGCCCAAAATGGGCCAATGCCCCTTCAAAATGTCACCAGTTTTGTCACTCAGGGGTGAGAACCGTGTGATAAATGGAATACGTTTAGTGTCCCTTGTCATGTTTACCTCTTTTTCTAGTAGGGTTTTTCTGGACTGCTGCAAAGCCTACACTGTGTTGTTCTACCAATTTCTTGGGGTACCCTCTCTCAATACATATTTTACCCATAGTGTTGATCGTGTCCACCGTCTCCTCCTCCCCTTGCACTATTCTTCTGACGCAAAGTAACTGGCTATAGGGTAATGACCTGACCATGCTCCTGGGGTGGCAACTGTCGTATCTAAGTGTGTTTTTGTCAGTTTTCTTAATGAATAGATCAATGTGTAAAAAAATCACCCCGTCTACTCACTGTCACATCAAGAAACTCAATTTTTGTTTCAGAGGAAACTAATGTAAGCTTGACCTCAGGGTCAAACTCATTGAGATAATCACCAAATTGGTATAGCTCCTCAATGGAAGATGTCGTCTATGTAACGCCACCACCCCAGAACTTGTCTGAAGTGGTGGCTAAACTAGACGTACATCTCCTCTAGGTGTGTCATATAAATGCTAGCGTAATTTGGTGCCATATTTGAGCCCATTGCGGTCCCGCGTAATTGGACAAAGTACTCATCCTGAAATAAGAAATTATTACAGGTGAGCACAATGTCCAAGAGCGTGATCAGAAATTCTTTTGCATTTCATAGAGTACGGTGAGTCAGCCAAACAGTCTTTGACTGCACTCACCCCCCTAACATGTGAG
This sequence comes from Bufo gargarizans, assembly GCF_014858855.1. Classification (NCBI taxonomy): domain Eukaryota; kingdom Metazoa; phylum Chordata; class Amphibia; order Anura; family Bufonidae; genus Bufo; species Bufo gargarizans. The sequence goes on from NC_058083.1 coordinate 9,094,573, forward strand.
ATAGATGTGTACAAGCTAACCACATCAAACGATGCTAAGATGACGTGCGCTGAAAGTCGTACCTTGCTGATCTCATTTAAGAAATGTGTGGTATCCCTTATATATGATTTGGCTCTTAAAACATATGGTGATAAAATCCTATCCAAAAAGATAGCAATTTAAGAAAAGGGTGAGCCAATGCCCGATACTATGGGGCGGCCTGGTGGGGAAACAAGCGACTTGTGAATTTTCGGTAACATGTATATCTCAGGGGTTCTTGGTCGTTCTACATAGAGAAAGGAGTGCAACTTATCATCAATCACACCCTCCTCTCTAGCAGAATCAAGGACCTTACGGATTTTTTTCAAAAATTCAAATTTAGGATCACCTGAGAGTCTGCGATATACATTTTAGTCATTCGGTTGACGATAGACCTCATTCACATAATCTGTTGTATCCATGACCACTACCGCTCCACCCTTGTCTGCCGGTTTAATGGTCAGACAAGGATTATTGGAGAGTTCTTTCAGGGCATTTGTTTCATCCAATTTCATATTGCTCTTCACACACATTTCATCCTGACCTGACATTTTCAAGTGTATCAAACGCTACATGATTGACAACTGGTGTAAAATCACTTTTTAAATGTAGCTTTACATCAGTGAGTGTTAACTCCGAACTGCTAGCGGGGCCAGCAATCCCGGCTTCAGTAGATTGCTTATCAAACCAGATCTTGAGCTTAATGGCTCTAAAAAAAACTATGTAGATCGAGTTCCAATTGAAACCAATCAATATTCTTGAATGGACAAAAAGACAATCCGTTTTCTAAAACAGACATTTGTATAGGGGTCAATACAATAGATGATATATTTACCACAGTTGTTTCTTCCGCATGGTTCTCTTCGGCTTCACCTGCATATATGTACACTATGTTAGTTCATATACATAGATGCACTGTAATATTTTTAAAAGAATCATGTTTTTTATTAATATTTACCAAAAAGTAGCATATTTTAAATTTCAACACCTGCTTTTTTTTCCATTAGTTTTTTTAATCTTAGTATGCATTTTTATTACATAAGATTTTTTATTTGTTGTATGGAGGTATTTAGAAATTTCTCTAATGCACTTGAGTCATGTAGGGGAGAGCCCGGCGCCAAGGGGAGATCGAGGTGCTGGTAACAAACAGCCGGACACTCTGTCCCATCAGCACCGGTCCCACACCTTTACAGAAATCAAAATAGTTTCATGTCAGTATTTAAGCCCAATGGTGATAGTGTATTGAAATAAAAAATTCTTCTTGATTCTGCGTGAGACATGCTCGCAATATGGTTTCCACCTCTCCAATGTGGCTGTTTTATTTCTGTCACTACATTCTCTTATTTGTTTGGATAGTGTGTGCTTCTTAAAACCACTTTGAATGTTAACTATATGTTCCGAGATCCTCTTTTTCACTGTTCGTCTCGTTCTTCCTATGTATTGCTTCTTGCAAGGACATCGGATAATATATATATTACATTCGTCGTATTACAAGTCAAAAATTCTTTGAGGACACCCATTCGTTTTCTTCTGACCCGTACTGATTTTACAATTCCTACATATACCACATCTATAGGAGCCTTTTAGATCTACCCATTTAGTAATTTTGTCAGAGTTAACCGCATGTTTAGTAGTTGGGAAGGGGGCAATGACTTAATTTCTGAATAAGTGATGTCAAGTGAGATTTCACTATTTTTTGTACTGCGAGTTAAATCTTAAAATTTTCTCTTTATTTAAAGAAATAATTTCTATCCATTTGTCTTTCTTTATCCAGAGGATTGAATTATATTTTCTGAATACTCTTTGGTTGTAAATTCCGTAATCATCCGTTCTGCTTCTTTCTCAAAATCTGCCTCTAGAGTGCTATTTAGTTTTAAACTGCAAAATTGATTTGCTGGAATATTTGTTAGCCATCTCGGTAATTGACAACTAAAGTACAGAATATAAATGTTTTTCGCAACCAGTTTTTGGTATGTGTTGCAAATCAGTTTATTTTCACGTACTGATATATGTTAATACATAAACTCAACCTGTTCTACATTTGTTTTTGGGGTAAGTCTCAAATTTTTCTCATTAGTATTTATGCCCGACAGAAACTTAGTTAAATTTTACTCCCCCTTATCCCAAATAAATAAAATATTGTCAATATGCAGTCGCTAGAGTACTAGTACCTCCCCCAGCCATGATTTGATGGACTAATGTTCCCATTGGGCCATTAATATATTTGCATAGCTGGGGTCAAATCTATTACCCATGGCGGTACCTCGTATTTGAAGAAAGAATTCAGATGCGTACCAAAAATAATTCTGGGTAAGAATGTAATGTACCCCCTCTATTGTAAAATCTCGGTTCTTCTTTCAATGTACTCTCTCTCTTTCTAATACAGTTTTTAATGCTTCTAAACCTTGCTTGTGATCAATGACTGTGTATAATATCAGTTGTGTTTTTAATGTAGGACGGTATCTTTTTTTACAAACGGTTGTAAAATTTGATCTAAATACTGCGATAAATTTGAAATTGATCCTATACCTGATATGATAGGACGGCCCTGTGGATTTTTATCGTCTATGTATTTTAGGGATACAGTAAAACATAGGAATCCTCTGTTTTATTTCTACAATATATTTAAATTTGCGTTCACATAATACTCCTTTATCTATCCCTATCGGTCGGATCTTTCTTAAATTTAATATATGTGGTTTCATCCAATGTTATATCTATCTGTATCCTGTATTACTATTGCTCCACTTTGTCTGTGAGACGTATGTTATTTTTGTTTTCCTGCATCTATTTCAATGCCCCAATTTCTTGTCTAGTTAAATTATTGTAGCCATATGGGGAATTTTTGATTTTTCTTATATCTATTTCTAAATGTTTCCTAAATGTGGCGATCTCTTGCCCAATTTCTTGTCTCAGATATATTTTGGATTTCTGTTTCAATCCAGTATGTTGTTAGTTGGAGGGAATTAATATTCCTTTTTCACAAGGATCTTTTGCAAAAATGTTTTTTAAACATAATTCTTTATTTCATATTTCTATTTTATCAATTGTTTTATATATGTTTGATGTTGATTTAATAAATGAATTGAGGTACATGCAAAACCAGTAAGAGGAGTGGCTACCATAGTTTGTTTGATGCATGTATATGTATATATATGTCTGCCAGATGAAATTCCGTTAAGAACAGGTTTGCTCATCCCTATTTTGAAGTAAGCCAAAATGGAAACCATGCCAAAAGACGATTCCACAAGAAGTTGTTGTGCAGGATCATGACAAAGGATGGATGAAAATGGCATGAAAATATTGGTTGAAGAGTGGACTAAACATCCTGCAGAGCTTCTGAAAAAATTTGCCGTATTAGTGCTTGACCAGTTTAGGGCATATATCAGTGAAACCACTAAAAAAATATATTTAACCTCCTAACAGTCATGTTAAAATTGAAAAAAATAAAAAATAAAAACCACTCAAAATGTCTCTTTTTAATTGTAGATTTTTAAAGTGTGTCTTCAATAAATCTTGTTGGCGCACAACTTAGGGGACACTTGCATTTTAAACCCTTAGTGACAATTAATTTTAGCCTTATGCGCCAATAATATTTTCCTCCTTTGTGTTCTAAGTCACAACTTTTTGATTTTTTCTTCTTAATTTATTTTATTTTTTGTGTTTAGGTTTTTTAGGAACCACTTGGGGTATATAGAGTGTAACTTTTATAGAACTTTTATTTTATTTTAGGGGGAAAGATAAAAAAACCCTGCAATTATTACATTATTTTGTGGAATTTATTTATGACATACACTGAGTGGTAAAAATAACAAATGTATCATGTGGGTCACTACATTGCTGATAATGCCACATTTCTGTATATATTTTTTTAAATGTATTTCCTGTCAGCTCTGCAACTGCTCTCTCAATGTTCGCTACACTGACAGGGGAGGTGGGGCAGCTTCTTTAGCTGCTCATATCTCTGTTTTGGTAGCAGCTAGAGAATATGGGCTTTCTATTGTTTGAAAGCTGGCTTTCCAAACTTTCAAACAATGCCAGATGCAATGACAGCAATGTCTTCAGTACATGGGAAGATATCAGTTAGGATCCATTCACACATCCGTATGCTGCATTCTGCATTCGTTCCGCAATTTTGCAAAACGTTATGCGGATCCATTCCTTTCAATGGCTCCGCATCCGTCATTCCGTACCGGTCCGTTATGCGGAACTGCAAAAAAGAGTTACCCTTTTCTACTATTGTCCGCTTAATACGTTTAGTCGCCCCCTTGTAGTCAATGGATCCGCAATATGCAGATGACATGCAGAATGTAGCAATGTGTTCCGCATGTCATCCGCAATTGCAGATCCGTTAACAAAAAATAAAAAAAAATAAAAGGCCTGCCCCCTGCTGTGACATGTGCTTCAGGAGCCAGGAAAAGGAGTGTGGATGTGCACAGTCTCTTCAAGAAAAAATGCCAGCATTTGAGGTGGAGTGATTTATTGTTCTTACTCATGAATGCCCATGCCCATGGGATGCCCATGGGACGCCTGTAAAGAAGTGTACCAAGACCATGCCAAGAAGGACCGCTGCTGGGAACAAACAGTGGCAGATTTGATCCCATCTGCCTGGGAATCTGCGACCATCGCCAACAGAGAAAAAAAAATCAGTGAGTATTAAATATCAAGATATAAAATGTGTAAATTTGATGTATAGATTCAGACATAAGGTCTGTAAGTGGGCCTTATGTCCTTGAATAGCATAGATTTCGTACATTTGAGTGACCGTGAATTTGGGATGCTCATTTGAACATTTTCTATGCTGTTTCAGGACATATAGCCACTCACTGATATATTTTTGCAATTTTGTGCACGAGGCCTAGTGTTTTTTTTTGCATTGCATGCATTAAATTTTCCCTATCTGCAATGCATTATTCAACTTGTATAGTAACCGTGGTTTTATTTTAATATTCTTAAGTTAAAACTTTATGAAATCCTTTATATTGCTGATTTTAACAATTATATAGGCCTCTTTCACAATTGATAGATGATAAACAGATGATTTTGGGTACAGTCACATGCATACGACCGTGTGCCCCCGTGGACGTATTGCGGCCTGCTTATGTCGGGTCCACAATACATGGGCCGGCCGTGTGCATGCCGCATGACAGATCACGAACGTATTCATTTGAATGGGTCAGTGATCTTGGACATGCGGTGCTGAAGGATGGACTGGAACCCCATGGAAGCACTGCAGAGTGCTTCTTGTGGTGTTTCTGCCCGTGCCTCTGCACCGCAAAAAAAGTTGGGCATGTACTATTTTATTGCGGTGCGGATCACTGACCCCATTCAAGTGAATGTGTCAGCGATCCGCACGCAGCTGCCCCACAGTCTGCCTTTGCATTGCAGACTGCAATTTGTGGTCCACGGCATGGGCACGGATATATATATTTAAATATTGACAATATATAATGAACAGAGCACATGTGCCAAAATGAAGCCAACCACTTCACAAGAATTCTAATACTTGAAAGTTGACAAACTCCTATGGTGATTAAGTGGTCCATGTTGGTTGTCCTCAGCAGCGTCAGGATAGGCAGCAGCACGTAAATGGTAACGGGTTGGTATATAAGGCCTACATATAGCTCTACAAAACTCAGTGGGATCAGGATAGGCAGCAGCACGTAAATGGTAATTGATTGGTATATAAGGCCTACACTGCGCTACAAAACTCAGTGGGATCAGTATAGGCAGCAGCAACATGGTAATGGTCGAGTTTAAGGCCTATACATAGCTCGGCCTCACTCAGCAGGATCAGGACAGGCAGCAGCAACATGGTAATGGTCGAGTTTAAGGCCTACACATAGCTGGGCCTCACTCAGCAGGATCAGGACAGGCAGCAGCAACATGGTAATGGTCGAGTTTAAGGCCTATACATAGCTCGGCCTCACTCAGCAGGATCAGGACAGGCAGCAGCAACATGGTAATGGTCGAGTTTAAGGCCTACACATAGCTGGGCCTCACTCAGCAGGATCAGGACAGGCAGCAGCAACATGGTAATGGTCGAGTTTAAGGCCTATACATAGCTCGGCCTCACTCAGCAGGATCAGGACAGGCAGCAGCAACATGGTAATTGTCGAGTTTAAGGCCTACACATAGCTCGGCCTCACTCAGCAGGATCAGGACAGGCAGCAGCAACATGGTAATGGTCGAATTTAAGGCCTACACATAGCTGGGCCTCACTCAGCAGCAGGAATGTGTTCCCTGGAATGGGCCCCCACCAGACCAGGGCAACACTAAAAATAAACCAAGACACCTCTGACAGCTCCTGTCAGCTGACTGTTCTACGGTAACAGCAGGAATGTGGTAACATGAATAAAAAATGCTATATTTTCCTTTGTTATTTTTTTGACTAAGGTATTGTAATTTTTTGAAGCACAATATAAATTAGTACAAAATTAGCTATACACGCCGCCTGCACTTGTCTGCTCTCAGTTTTCATATCGGGCACATGGATTCTGGAGAAGAAGACTGCGGTAACGCAACATGCCTCACCGTGTGCTGTTTCCTCTGAGCCAGAGGTCAGGAGGAGCAGCAGGGTTTAGCAGCGGCTCTGTCATCCTCCTTTTGTCTGTAAGGATGCATGTGTACCGCCGCTCTCCTCACCCATTTCCGATCAGCACCGCACACACGCTGTCCTCCAGCCAACGGCAGGACATATCCAGTGCACGTTTGAGCACAGATGCCTCGGCCCGGGTCTGGTAGTGTCCACGGCTCTCCCGCCAGGATAATTTCCCCTTCCCGACTGTAAAGACTCGTGCTACTGTCCACAGTTTCTGGCCGGGTGCTCGGTGGCTGCCTCTAGTGCGCAGCCTGCATTCAGCGATCGCAGGTCAGGCTGCAGAATAAGCTTTCAGCTGCGATGTGTGACTACACACGGGAGTTTGTGACACACAGCCCAGGCTAGACTTCACTACAGGGGCTGACAGGCACCGAGGAACTCTGACACTGTCATCCAGCAGAGCGGAGTTTGTAATCTGTTCTAAAGCCACCATGTATTCTACAAGACATCCAACTGGAGGTTAACTTAATACCCAAAATAAATGCTGCTCTGCTTCATCTCTGTCGACCTGAAATTGAAAATGAGATCCCTTAGGTTCATTAGAAATGTACAGCAATCCGGTCCAATACTATAGGTTTCTAATTAACCTACGGGAACTCATTTTCAATCTCAGGTCGACAGAGATGAAGCAGAGCAGCATTTATTTGTGGTATTAAGTTTACCTCCATTGGATGTCTTGTAGAATACATGGTGGCTTTAGAACAGATTACAAACGCCGCTCTGCTGGATGACAGTGTCCCTCGGTGCCTTTCAGCCCCTGTAGTGACATCTGGCCCGGGCTGTGTGTCACAAACTCCCGTGTAGTCGCGCATCGCAGCTGAAGGCTTATTCTGCAGCCCGACCTGCGATCGCTGCATGCTGGTTGCGCACTGGAGGCAGCCACCGAGCACCCGGCCAGCAGCTGTGGACAGCGGGTGAGTCATCACAGTCGGGAAGAGGAAATGATCCCAGCGGGAGAGCTGTGGACACTATCAGACCCGGGCCGAGGCAAGCTGGATCATCAATGGCATCTGTGCTCAGACGTGCACTGAATATGTCCTGCCGTTGGCTGGAGGACAGCGTGTGTCCGGTGCTGATCGTGAATGGGTGGGGAGAGCGGCGGTACACATGCATCCTCACAGACACAAGGAGGATGACAGAGCCGCTGCTAAACCCTGCCGCTCCTCCTGCCTTCTGGCTCGGAGGAAACGGCACACGGTTAAGCATGTTGCGTTACCTTATTGTTTTGCTACAGTCTCCATCTGCCCAATATGAAAACTGAGAGCAGACTGGTCCGGGCGGCATGTGGAGTGCTCTGTGCCAATTGGTTTATGAGATATTTATTTTACAGTATGGCTTATGTATACAATGATAAATCTACATTATTGCACAAATTCATCAGTAATTATGAATACAAATAAATACATAAATAATTAAAAACATTAATAAATAATTTCATAATGTCATGAAAATATAAAGAAATACATGATTACAAACATGCGATAATAAATTAGGAAATTCATAATATATTAAAAATATAAATAAATACATAAATAATTAAAAACATGAATAAATTAAGAAATTCATAATATAAATAAATAAATAATTAAAAAGCTGAATAATTATGTTACAAACATAATTTTTTTTTTAAAACAACAGATTTTCAGAGGGAGAGCCAAGGAGAGGGATTGACAAGGGGTTTTTCCTCTCTAAAGTTAGTTTACAGACCCTTTTTAAAATATACTTTTTATTATTAATACTTAAAATAAATGCCCCTTAACCCCTTCAAGACCAAGCTAGTTTTCACCATAAGGACCAAGCCACATTTTGCAAATCTGACATGTTTCACTTTATGTGGTAATAACTCTGGAACGCTTTTACTTATATAAGCGATTCTGAGATTGTTTTCTCGTGACATATTGTACTTCATGTTAGTGGTAAATTTGAGTCAATATGTTTCACCTTTATTTATAAAAAAAGCCCAAATTTACTGAAAATTTGGAAAAATTCGCAATTTTCTAAATTTGAATTTCTCTGGTTATCTGACAGACAGTGGTAACTTACAAAATAGTTATTACTTTACATTTACCATATGTCTACTTCATGTTTGCATCATTTTGTAAATGTAATTTTATTTTTTTGGGATGTTAGAAGGCTTAGAAGTTTAGAAGCAAAGTTTAAAATTTTTCAGAACATTTCCAAAACCCACTTTTTAAGGACCAGTTCATGTCTGAAGTCACTTTGTGAGACTTATATAATAGAAACCACCCAAAAATGACCCCATTTTAGAAACTACACCCCTCAAGGTATTCAAAACTAATTTTACAAACGTTGTTAACCCTTTAAGTGTTCCACCAGAATTAATGGAAAATGGAGGTGAATTTTTAAAATGTCACTTTTTTTTGCAGATTTTTCACTTTAGATCCATTTATCCTGCAATTCAGCATGGGTTAACAGCAAAATAAACATTAATATTTGTTACCCTGATTCTTAAGTTTACAGAAACACCCCATATGTGGTTGTAAAGTGCTGTATGAGCACACAGCGGGGCTCAGAATGGGAGGAACATCGTGTGGCTTTTGGAAGGCAGATTTCGCTGGAATAATTTTCAAGCACCATGTCGCATTTGAAGACACCCTGAGGCACCCCAACAGTTAAAAAACACCAAAAGTGACCCCATTATAGAAAATACACCCCCTAAGGAATTTTTCAAGGGGTGCACTGAGCACTTTGGCCCAATAGCCGTTTCATAGAATTTAGAAAGACTTGGCAGTGAAAATGAAAAATTTCATATTTTACAAGAATATCTCGCTTTAGGCCCAAATTTGTCATTTTAACAAGAGGTATCAGGAGAAAATGCACCCCATAATCTGTTACCCATGTTCTCCTGAATACGTCAACACCCCATATGTGGTTGTAAAGTGCTGTATGAGCACACAGCGGGGCTCAGAATGGGAGGAACATCGTGTGGCTTTTGGAAGGCAGATTTCGCTGGAATAATTTTCAAGCACCATGTCGCATTTGAAGACACCCTGAGGCACCCCAACAGTTAAAAAACACCAAAAGTGACCCCATTATGGAAAATACACCCCCTAAGGAATTTTTCAAGGGGTGCACTGAGCACTTTGGCCCAATAGCCGTTTCATAGAATTTAGAAAGACTTGGCAGTGAAAATGAAAAATTTCATATTTTACAAGAATATCTCGCTTTAGGCCCAAATTTGTCATTTTAACAAGGGGTATCAGGAGAAAATGCACCCCATAATCTGTTACCCATTTTCTCCTGAATACGTCAACACCCCATATGTGGTTGTAAAGTGCTGTATGAGCACACAGCGGGGCTCAGAATGGGAGGAACATTGTGTGGCTTTTGGAAGGCAGATTTTGCTGGAATAATTTTCAAGCACCATGTCGCATTTGAAGACACCCTGAGGCACCCCAACAGTTAAAAAACACCAAAAGTGACCCCATTATGGAAAATACACCCCCTAAGGAATTTTTCAAGGGGGTGCACTGAGCACTTTGGCCCAATAGCCGTTTCATAGAATTTAGAAAGACTTGGCAGTGAAAATGAAATATTTCATATTTTACAAGAATATCTCGCTTTAGGCCCAAATTTGTCATTTTAACAAGGGGTATCAGGAGAAAATGCACCCCATAATCTGTTCCCCATTTTCTCCTGAATACGTCAACACCCCATATGTGGTTGTAAAGTGCTGTATGAGCACACAGCGGGGCTCAGAATGAGAGGAACATCGTGTGGCTTTTGGAAGGCAGATTTCGCTGGAATAATTTTCAAGCACCATGTCGCATTTGAAGTCACTCACCCCAACAGTGAAAACCGCAAAATGGATGCTCTAGGGGTGCCAGAACATAAAAGGAAATTGAAGAATTGCCTCATTTAATAAAATGACACCTTTCAATGTATTCATCTAGGGGTATAATGGGAATTTTTAAGGTTTTTATTTTATTTTTTATTTTTTGGGGGGAGCTATTATTGGATTGCCAAATGGAAAAATGCTCAACTGAAAATGTCTTGCCATGGATTAATTAAGAATTTAGTGAAATGGACTTAATGGATATCAGTTGAGGTGTGATAAACTTGAAAGCACTCTCCAATGCAGAGGCCCGGTTTAGAGGGACAGGTCTGACAGTAGTGAGTGGTGTCTTTTCTAATCCCTTTAACCGAGCAAACTCGACACCTTTTTTGGGGTCGCCTTTTTTTTTCTGTGGGGGGAAGTACTCCAGGGAAATGCTGCCCACGTATTATTCTTGATACCCCAGAAGCACTGCTGGATAAAAAAACTGGCCTCTCCTTCCTGAACGCCAAAAATCAATTTTTTTATTATTTTTTCCTGAAATTCCAAGAAGGTCCCCCCATGACCAGCTGTTCTGTGGATGACAAAGGCATTATATAGTGACACTTGGGTTAGGTACACAGCTAATTTTTTGTACCACACCTTAGATTTTCTTAAGGCACTGTAGGGCTGTAGTACCTGGTCTGAAAGATCCACTCCACCCATGAACTTGTTGTAATCCTGGATACACACAGGCTTGATGTTCTGCTCTGTGGTTCCTCGGACTGGGACTGGGGTGGACTGATCTGCATGGAGGGTAGTCAACACAAGAACATCCCGTTTGTCCTTGTATTTTAGCAGCATCAAATTTTCTGAGTAAACAGCCCTGCTTTCCCCACGACGCACTGTCTGATCTATAAAGGATTTAGGGAGCCCTTTTTGATTTCTTCTAATTGTGCCACATGTGCCTATGCCTCTGGCAGCAAGGCACTTCAGGAGAGGGACACTATTGTAAAAGTTGTCCAAATACAGATGATATCCGTGGTCCAGCAGGGGGTGGACTAAATCCCATACTATCTTCCCACTTATACCCAGAACCGGGGGACAATCTGGTGGCTCAATTTTGGAATCTTTTCCCTCGTAAATACGAAAGCGCAGTGTATACCCAGATACACTTTCGCAGGCCTTATACAACTTCACACCATACCTAGCCCTTTTATTGGGCAGGTACTGGCGGAAATGTAATCGGCCTTTGAAGTGGACCAATGATTCATCCACTGAGACATTTTTGGGGGGTATATACTTGACCAAATTTGGAATTGTAGTGGTCAACCACTGGCCTAATTTTAAAGAGTCTGTCATAACTGGGGTTGCTTGGGGGTTGGCATTCATTATTATTGCTGAAGTGTAGGAATCTTAGAAGAGCTTCGAAACGGGCCCGGGGCATGGCAAGACTGTGAAGAGGGGTGTGATATAAAATATCTTTGTTCCAATACGAACGTATTGTTGTTTTTTTTTATAATTCCCATGCTTAGGAGAAGGCCCCAAAACCTTTGCATTTCAGTTGTGTTAGTAGGGGTCCATTTGTGGGGCCTTGAGAGATAACTGTCTGGATGGGAGGCAATAAATTGCTCTGCATATATATTTGTTTGTTCCACCATCAAGTTAATTAGGTCATCAGTGAAGAATAATTGGAAAAAATTTATTTCACTGAAACCTGTTGTATCTACATTGATGCCTGGAGTGGCTGTAAATTCAGGCACCTGGGGCACATAGTTATCTGCAGAGATCCATGAAGAGTCACTTGTACGGGGCTGCGACGGCGCACTACCCCTAGGACGCCTACGAGGGGGTTCATCATTAGATGAATCATCTGAGGAAGATGAAACTAAAAATGTCACTTCATCTCCACTGTTGGAGTCAGTGTCCTCAAAAAGTACGGCATATGCCTCTTCGGCAGTGAAAAGCCGTTTAGTCATTTTAAACTGTAAACTAACGTAGATTTTTTTTTTTGTCTTTTTTTAATATATATATTTTTTAAAAATGGAACAGTAGACTAAAATACTGTATATCCTTTAGGATAGGAAAAAAACTCCTCGAAACACTTGGAAATTATTGACAGGTGTCACAGGTAGCACAGATGGCTGGCGATGAGCCAGGGGTCTAGTATGGGACACAGAGTAGTCCCAATATCCTTACTGGGGCAGAAAAGGGGTTAATTAATGTATTATATTACAGTATTAGGTGGCACAAAGCCACATGGGGCATAAGAGACTTATATTTTACAGAATGGTGCCACTCAAGCACAGGAGGATGGCACACCTATTGACGGTTATTATTTTTTATGTAACTTGGGAGTGTGTGACAGGTGACTTGACGGACAGACAGGCTAGTGTGACAGGTATCTTTATTGAACGGACAAACTGGAGTCACAGGTGTCTTGATGGGCGGACAGGCTGGTGTGACAGGTGTCTTTATTGAACAGACAGACTGGACTGACAGGTGTCTTGATGGGCGAACAGGCTGGAGTGACAGGTGTCTTTATTGAACGGACAAACTTTAGTGACAGGTGTCTTTATTGAACGGACAGACTGGACTGACAGGTGTCTTGATGGACGGACAGGCTGGAGTGACACGTGTCTTTATTGAACGGACAAACTTTAGTGACAGGTGTCTTGATTGACGGACAGGCTAGTGTGACAGGTGTCTTGATGGACGGACAGGCTGGAGTGATAGGTGTCTTGACGGGCAGACAGTTGTCTTGATGGACGGACAGCTGGAGTGACAGGTGTCTTGACGGATGGACAGCTGGAGTGACAGGTGTCTTGACGGGCAGACAGTTGTCTTAACGGACGGACAGGCTGGAGTGACAGGTGTCTTGACGGGCAGACAGTTGTCTTAACGGACGGACAGTAGTGACAGGTGTCTGGATGACGGGATGAGGTGATGAGATGACTGGACAGGACTAATCTCACTGACTGGGGCAAATCGGTACTGAAGGGGTTATTAGGGGTTAATTATGTACGAAGCAGGGGATGAGGCACAGAACTGACTACAGGTGACAGATGACAGGCTGTTGATGAGGCACAGAACTGATCTGTGTCACTGACTGGGGCACAGAAGCAGCTTTTCGGCACTAAAGGGGTTAATGTGATCCTAATCTACAGCAGCTTTTCACACTCTCTCCTTCTCTGATCGCTTCCCTGACAGGAATTGGGAGGATCAGAGAAGGAGAAGCACATAGTCCCTCCCCAAACCCCCCTAACCTGCCCCGATGCGCTGCGATTGGTCCCTCTGCGCTATTGGACCAATCACAGCGATCGCGGGCGGGTCAGAGCTCCGATGCTGCTCCCGCCGGCTTCTCTGGTTGCCTGGCAACCCCAGCACGCCGGCTTCACTGTACCCTCAGCGCTTCGCTCCCTGCGCTGACAGTGAAAGCCGATCACGTACATGCACGTGGGGATGCGGTGAGGCACCACATTCCCTCACGTACATGTACGTGATGTTGCGTGAAGGGGTTAATGGTGGCTTGATGTCATACACAGGGTGCAGGCCTCCAGCCGGCTACTCTTAATGTATGATAGCATCCGCCACGGTTATGACATACAAACAATACAGACTTACAAAGTGTATAATGTGAATAGGAAGGTGGATGGTTGGTGTGGGAAATCTTTCCCTAATACACACTCTCTCTCACCTCTGCCCTGGGGTCGCCTCTGATGGTGGGGTTCCCTGTCTGCATACCTTACCTCCTTTCCCTATAACACCCTAACAGTGATAGTGTAGTGTAAACAATTAACATATAGATGATACTGCCACAACATGGATAATTGTTGCACAAAGCAAGTGCCCCAACACGTTTCACCCATTCAAGGGCTCCTCAGGGGGTCTCAATTTCAGTAATGCAAAAAAAATCTAATAACACATTTTCAAGTGTTTATCCCAAGAAATATACGATAACACTTTTTGCAATGTCTAAATAGATGGTACAATCACCATATATACAATATCCCATCCGTCGTCTCAAATAGGTATTGCAGACGTCATAAAGAAATGGTGCAACAGACCTTAAAAGATGGGGGCCGGGTATTGTGCTAGCTCCTATTTTTGATGATGGGTGCTGCTACCTGTAATCCATCATATATAGTAAGAAAAAAACACTAGATGCAGATAGGGATGTATACAGAGAGACCCTTAGTCAAGGTCTTACTCCTTACTTCAGCATCCAGCATGGACATTCAAGTGCACTTACAGTTTAACTCCCTCCTCCCAGGGTCGATATGGCAGTGGCATACATGTGAAAATCTGCTCTTTTAAAATTGGCGCTCCTCAGGCACTTCCGGCCTGTGGAACTCACGCCGTGGACTTAGTTGCGGTCTGGTGGAACGCAAATGTCACTTCCGGTTTCGCGATTCACCAGAACACCGGCCTCTAGCGATTATTAGAGGTAGGAAGACGTCATAGCACTCCTTTCAAGCCAAACAGTAAACAGCTTGACCCTTGATATGCCTCCTCCATGGGGGGAGCAGTCCCCCAATGACTTAAGATGCTATAATTCTATTTTATCTTACAGTGATCTAGGACATAAAGGAATCTCGGATCCTAGGATACATATCCTGATTCATAACAGATCACAATCATATTTATTTGAGTGCGTCCCGCACTCATGACCAATTTTTTAACCATCATTAATAGCTTAAACAGAAGCTTACGGCACTTGCTCCTCTTTTCAGGGTGATCTTTTGATTAAAATTTTTCTTTAATTTTTCATATATATGTTTTTACTAGCCAATTCCATAACGTCCATCTAGAATATGTTCCAGATTCTCGGTCCGACCAGTTTTTCCTTTTCAACTATAGGATTACTTTTTTGACCAGACCTATCCTATTCAATGAAGCAGGTAAAAGATAGTCGCTCGTTTAGGCCTAGGGGTGCTTGAGACTTACATCTAAAAATCCTCTCCGCTTCTCTTTGGAGGATTTTTTTTTATTCCAGTCTCCATTTTTAGGGGACATGGGTACACACTCCAAGGCAGAGAATTTTAGAGCCTTAGCACTTCCTCTATGGATTTCATTTATATGGTCGGCGACTGGCGTTATATTGATTTGTCAGAACTATTGGGTATGAATAAAGTCCATAAGTATAAGGCCTATATAAGAGTATGGACATGAGCCTAAGGGACAACCATTTTGTCTTATTATAAAAGGCAGAATGAGTAAAGGATTTTTTTTTTTACGCTGAAATTGCTAACCTAAGGTTTACGATATATACCAAAGTGTTTACCTAAGTCTGTTTTGTGAGAAGGAGATGTCCCAAGGTCTAATGAAATGTATTTGCCTAGATAAGACAATGTATTAGAAAGATGCTGAGTTCTGATGATTTTCAATGAATAGAAAGACTCTAATCTTTCTTTGTGGTTTTTATATTAATCAATGTAGGAGTAGATTGATTTTATATTATCAATTTTAATAGGCGTACCGAATATATAGTATATATATATATATATATATATATGAGTATGGTCCTTATAGCTATATTCAGTATTAAGAGTAGAAACGAGATACAAATTCCTCTGTCATTTTTAGAATCTCTCTGTGTAACACACAAATTAATTATTTCTTTCCTTGAGGTTTTCTTGAATTGAGAAATGTGGACACAAGTGATCATGAACAAACCCTGTCGCTTCCAAGAACAATGAATTGAGATAGCCCTGTTTATCTTGATTTAATTAGGTCTGGTCAAAAGATTTAAGGATAAACAAGATGGTTGACGAAGTATAAAAGCCATTGTCTATTCAAGATCTTCTCAAGGTTTTGTCTGAAACCGTAGATAACATTTATTGCTAGTATATTAGATAAGAGAAATAAGTGAGTGGTTCGATTTTTGTATGGAATACTAGTGCCATCTAGTGTTAGGGTAAAATACTAGAGGGAGGTTATATTGATTATAAAGTGAGGTCACTAGTTAATGATAAAACTTGGCCAAGCCCTTTCTAAGATGGTATGGGCTGACAGAAAGGATCGATCTCTAGAGCTCCCTAGCTCTCCCTCTGAACATCATCAAAAGACCAGATCCAGCCCTGACCACCTTTTCAGTCATTGGAGGCAGCCATCTTAGAACCATTGAAACTGATTTCTGCTAGCTGACATTTTGGTATAGTATAACCTTACCTATATTTTATAGGATAATTAATTAATATAATACATATCTATATATATATATGTTCAATTAACCATACTTTGTGTATAGTATCTGTTTTGGAATAAGATTGGGGTGTACCTGCAGCATCATCCTGAAAATTAATCCAATACAGGGAGATTGAAAATATACCAGTGAAAACACGGTATTATCTCCAAGGAATTGAATTCAGTTCTAGACCAATATGGTTGATTATATATATATATTTATATAGATAAAAGATAAACCAGATTTGGGTTTAATCGGACATTTGTCGGCTGAGAGAAATCAAGTATTAAATTGATTTTAAATATAATTGAGGGGTATTATTATAAGAAGGCATAATTGTATATATATATATTCTCGATTATTTTTGTCTTTATCACTATTTTGCATATCATTGATTGAATTTTATTATCGCCAATTTTATTATATATATTATTTTGCACTATAAATTGTATTAATAAATTACATATATATTTTGTCTGTAACTGGGCTTTTGTCTTCAATTCAACGCAGATCACGAGCTTGTTTTAGCTTGATATTTATGATAATAAGTTATAATCTCCTTTATTACCGATTTTAATTTATTCACATAAATAATATAGACTGTCAATCGGAGACAGCATAAATATTCCGACACTTCTTCACTACATCATTAACCACTTCAGCCCCGCTAGGTGAAACCCCCTTCATGACCAGAGCACTTTTTACACTTCGGCACTACACTCCTTTCACCATTTATCGCTCGGTCATGCAACTTACCATACAAATGAATTTTACCTCCTTTTCTTCTCACTAATAGAGCTTTCATTTGGTGGTATTTCATTGCTGCTGGCATTTTTACTTTTTTTGTTATTAATCAAAATGTAACGATTTTTTTGCAAAAAAATGACATTTTTCACTTTCAGCTGTAAAATTTTGCAAAAAAAACGACATCCATATATAAATTTTTCGCCAAATTTATTGTTCTACATGTCTTTGATAAAAAAAAATGTTTGGGCAAAAAAATAATGGTTTGGGTAAAAGTTATAGCATTTACAAACTATGGTACAAAAATGTGAATTTCTGCTTTTTGAAACAGCTCTGACTTTCTGAGCACCTGTCATGATTCCTGAGGTTCTACAATGCCCAGACAGTAGAAACCCCCCACAAATGACCCCATTTCGGAAAGTAGACACCCTAAGGTATTCGCTGATGGGCATAGTGAGTTCATAGAACTTTTTATTTTTTGTCACAAGTTAGCGGAAAATGATGATGATTTTTATTTATTTATTTTTTCTTACAAAGTCTCATATTCCACTAACTTGCGACAAAAAATAAAAAATTCTAGGAACTCGCCATGCCCCTCACGGAATACCTTGGGGTGTCTTCTTTCCAAAATGGGGTCACTTGTGGCGTAGTTATACTGCCCTGGCAATTTAGGGGCCCAAATGTGTGAGAAGAACTTTGCAATCAAAATGTGTAAAAAATGACCGGTGAAATCCAAAAGGTGCACTTTGGAATATGTGCCCCTTTGCCCACCTTGGCAGCAAAAAAGTGTGACACATCTGGTATCGCCGTACTCAGGAGAAGTTGGGGAATGTGTTTTGGGGTGTCATTTTACATATACCCATGCTGGGTGAGAGAAATATTTTGGCAAAAGACAACTTTGTATAAAAAAATGGGAAAAGTTGTCTTTTGCCAAGATATTTCTCTCATCCAGCATGGTTATATGTAAAATGGCACCCCAAAACACATTCCCCAACTTCTCCTGAGTACGGCGATACCAGATGTGTCACACTTTTTTGCTGCCAAGGTGGGCAAAGGGGCACATATTCCAAAGTGCACCTTTCAGATTTTGCAGGCCATTTTTTACACATTTTGATTGCAAGGTACTTCTCACACATTTGGGCCCCTAAATTGCCAGGGCAGTATAACTACGCCACAAGTGACCCCATTTTGGAAAGAAGACACCCCAAGGTATTCCGTGAGGGGCATGGCGAGTTCCTAGAATTTTTTATTTTTTGTCACAAGTTAGCGGAAAATGATGATTTTTTTTTCCTTACAAAGTCTCATTCCACTAACTTGCGACAAAAAATAAAAAATTCTAGGAACTCGCCATGCCCCTCACGGAATACCTTGGGGTGTCTTCTTTCCAAAATGGGGTCACTTGTGGCGTAGTTATACTGCCCTGGCAATTTAGGGGCCCAAATGTGTGAGAAGTACTTTGCAATCAAAATCTGTAAAAAAATGACCGGTGAAATCCGAAAGGTGCACTTTGGAATATGTGCCCCTTTGCCCACCTTGGCATCAAAAAAGTGTCACACATCTGGTATCGCCGTACTCAGGAGAAGTTGGGGAATGTGTTTTGGGGTGTCATTTTACATATACCCATGCTGGGTGAGAGAAATACAGACGTGGACAAAATTGTTGGTACCCTTTGGTCAATGAAAGAAAAAGTCACAATGGTCACAGAAATAACTTTAATCTGACAAAAGTAATAATAAATTAAAATTCTATAAATGTTAACCAATGAAAGTCAGACATTGTTTTTCAACCATGCTTCAACAGAATTATGTAAAAAAATAAACTCATGAAACAGGCATGGACAAAAATGATGGTACCCCTAACTTAATATTTTGTTGCGCAACCTTTTGAGGCAATCACTGCAATCAAACGCTTCCTGTAACTGTCAATGAGACATCTGCACCTCTCAGCAGGTATTTTGGCCCACTCCTCATGAGCAAACTGCTCCAGTTGTGTCCGGTTTGAAGGGTGCCTTTTCCAGACTGCATGTTTCAGCTCCTTCCAAAGATGCTCAATAGGATTGAGGTCAGGGCTCATAGAAGGCCACTTTAGAATAGTCCAATTTTTTCCTCTTAGCCATTCTTGGGTGTTTTTAGCGGTGTGTTTTGGGTCATTGTCCTGTTGCAAGACCCATGACCTGCGACTGAGACCAAGCTTTCTGACACTGGCTAGTACATTTCTCTCTAGAATTCCTTGATAGTCTTGAGATTTCATTGTACCCTGCACAGATTCAAGACACCCTGTGCCAGACGCAGCAAAGCAGCCCCAGAACATAACAGAGCCTCCTCCATGTTTCACAGTAGGGACAGTGTTCTTTTCTTGATATGCTTCATTTTTTCGTCTGTGAACATACAGCTGATGTGCCTTGGCAAAAACTTCGATTTTTGTCTCATCTGTCCACAGGACATTCTCCCAGAAGCTTTGTGGCTTGTCAACATGTAGTTTGGCATATTCCAGTCTTGCTTTTTTATGATTCGTTTTCAACAATGGTGTCCTCCTTGGTCGTCTCCCATGTAGTCCACTTTGGCTCAAACAACGACGGATGGTGCGATCTGACACTGATGTTCCTTGAGCATGAAGTTCACCTTGAATCTCTTTAGAAGTCTTTCTAGGCTCTTTTGTTACCATTCGGATTATCCGTCTCTTAGATTTGTCATCAATTTTCCTCCTGCGGCCACGTCCAGGGAGGTTGGCTACAGTCCCATGGATCTTAAACTTATGAATAATATGTGCAACTGTACTCACAGGAACATCTAGTTGCTTGGAGATGGTCTTATAGCCTTTACCTTTAACATGCTTGTCTATAATTTTCTTTCTGATCTCTTGAGACAGCTCTTTCCTTTGCTTCCTCTGGTCCATGTCGAGTGTGGTACACACCATATCACCAAACAACACAGTGATTACCTGGAGCCATATATATAGGCCCAATGGCTGATTACAAGGTTGTAGACACCTGTGATGCTAATTAGTGGACACACCTTGAATTAACATGTCCCTTTGGTCACATTATGTTCTGTGTTTTCTAGGGGTACCATCATTTTTGTCCATGCCTGTTTCATGAGTTTATTTTTTTACATAATTCTGTTGAAGCATGGTTGAAAAACAATGTCTGACTTTCATTGGTTAACATTTATAGAATTTTAATTTATTATTACTTTTGTCAGATTAAAGTTATTTCTGTGACCATTGTGACTTTTTCTTTCATTGACCAAAGGGTACCAACAATTTTGTCCACGTCTGTATCTTGGCAAAAGACAACTTTTCCCATTTTTTTATACAAAGTTGGCATTTGACCAAGATATTTTTCTCACCCAGCATGGGTATATGTAAAATGACACCCCAAAACACATTCCCCAACTTCTCCTGAGTACGGCGATACCAGATGTGTCACACTTTTTTGCAGCCTAGATGCGCAAAGGGGCCCAAATTCCTTCTAGGAGGGCATTTTTAGACATTTGGATCCCAGACTTCTTCTCACACTTTCGAGCCCCTAAAAAGCCAGGGCAGTATAAATACCCCACATGTGACCCCACTTTGGAAAGAAGACACCCCAAGGTATTCAATGAGGGGCATGGCGAGTTCCTAGAATTTTTTTTTTTTTGCATAAGTTAGCGGATATTGATTTTTTTTTTGTTTTTTTCTCACAAAGTCTCACTTTCCGCTAACTTAGGACAAAAATTTCAATCTTTCATGGACTCAATATGCCCCTCACGGAATACCTTGGGGTGTCTTCTTTCCGAAATGGGGTCACATGTGGGGTATTTATACTGCCCTGGCTTTTTAGGGGCCCTAAAGCGTGAGAAGAAGTCTGGAATATAAATGTCTAAAAATGTTTACGCATTTGGATTCCGTGAGGGGTATGGTGCGTCCATGTGAGATTTTATTTTTTGACACAAGTTAGTGGAATATGAGACTTACAGGGGGGGGGGGGGGGGTGATCAATGACAGGGGGGTGATCACCCATATAGACTCCCTGATCACTCCCTGATCACCCCCTGTCATTGATCACCCCCCCTGTAAGGCTCCATTCAGACATCCGCATGATTTTTTACGGATACATGTATCGGATCCACAGAACGCATGCGGACGTCTGAATGGAGCTTTACAGGGGGGTTATCAATGACAGGGGGTGATCAGGGTAATCAGGGTGATCACCCCCCTGTCACTGACCACCCCCCCTGTAAGGCTCCATTCAGACATCCGCATGATTTTTTACGGATCCATGGATACATGGATCGGATCCACAAAACGCATGCGGACGTCTGAATGGAGCCTTACAGGGGGGTTATCAATGACAGGGGGTGATCAGGGTAATCAGGGTGATCACCCCCCTGTCACTGACCACCCCCCCTGTAAGGCTCCATTCAGACATCCGCATGATTTTTTACGGATCCATGGATACATGTATCGGATCCACAGAACGCATGCGGACGTCTGAATGGAGCCTTACAGGGGGGTTATCAATGACAGGGGGTGATCAGGGTAATCAGGGTGATCACCCCCCGGTCACTGATCACCCCCCCTGTAAGGCTCCATTCAGACATCCGCATGATTTTTTACGGATCCATGGATACATGTATCGGATCCACAGAACGCATGCGGACGTCTGAATGGAGCCTTACAGGGGGGTTATCAATGACAGGGGTTGATCAGGGTGATCACCCCCCTGTCACTGATCACCCCCCCTGTAAGGCTCCATTCAGACATCCGCATGATTTTTTACGGATCCATGGATACATGTATCGGATCCACAGAACGCATGCGGACGTCTGAATGGAGCCTTACAGGGGGGTTATCAATGACAGGGGGTGATCAGGGTGATCACCCCCCTGTCACTGATCACCCCCCCTGTAAGGCTCCATTCAGACATCCGCATGATTTTTTACGGATCCATGGATACATGTATCGGATCCACAGAACGCATGCGGACGTCTGAATAAAGCCTTACAGGGGGGTTATCAATGACAGGGGGTGATCAGGGTAATCAGGGTGATCACCCCCCTGTCACTGATCACCCCCCCCGTAAGGCTCCATTCAGACATCCGCATGATTTTTTACGGATCCATGGATACATGTATCGGATCCACAGAACGCATGCGGACGTCTGAATGGAGCCTTACAGGGGGGTGATCAATGACAGGGGGTGATCAGGGAGTGTATATGGGTGATCACCCCTCTGTCACTGATCACCCCCCCTGTAAGGCTCCATTCAGACGTCCGCATGTGTTTTGCGGATCCGATCCATGGATCCGTAAAAATCATGCGGACGTCTGAATGGAGCCTTACAGGGGAGTGATCAATGACAGGGGGGTGATCAATGACAGGGGGTGATCAGGGAGTGTATATGGGTGATCACCCGCCTGTCATTGATCACCCCCCTGTAAGGCTCCATTCAGACGTCCGTATGCTTTTTGCGGATCCGATCCATGTATCCGTGGATCCGTAAAAATCATACGGATGTCTGAACGGAGCCTGACAGGGGGGTGATCAATGACAGGGCGGTGATCAGGGAGTTTATATTGGGTGATCAGGGGTTTATAAGGGGTTAATAAGTGACGGGGGGGGGGGGGTGTAGTGTAGTGTGGTGTTTGGTGCGACTGTACTGACCTACCTGAGTCCTCTGGTGGTCGATCCTAACAAAAGGGACCACCAGAGGACCAGGTAGGAGGTATATTAGACGCTGTTATGAAAACAGCGTCTAATATACCTGTTAGGGGTTAAAAAATTCGGAACTCCAGCCTGCCAGCGAGCGATCGCTGCTGGCAGGCTGGAGATCCACTCGCTTACCTTCCGTTCCTGTGAGCGCGCGCGCCTGTGTGCGCGCGTTCACAGGAAATCTCGCGTCTCGCGAGATGACGCATATATGCGTGACTGTGCGCCAGCCTGCCACCTCCGGAACGCACATGTGCGTTAGGCGGTCCGGAGGTGGTTAAGGTGTTCACATATTCTTTTCCTGAGTTCCCTATAAGTCTTCCCTATATAGTCTTTTGGACATGGGCACTGACAAATATAGATCACCCCTTTAGTCCTTCAGTTGATGAAGTCTCTTATGGTGAAAACACTGCCAGTCGCCGAACAAGTAACTGTCTTACAGGTGGAAACAGAGGCACGCGTCTTGCATGCTCCACATCAAAACATGCCCGTGGGTCTGCGGTCCAGGCAAGTTCCTGGCGGTGCCACCGGTACATAGTGACTACGCACCAGCCTGTCTCTCAGGCTTCTGCCTTTACAGTATGTAACACTTGGATAAGACATGATGTTCTTACTCACTTTGGGATCCATTTTAAGGATTGGCCAGCATTTTTCTAGTATTTCTTTTACCTTTTTGTTTGCAGTGTCATAGATAGAAATAAGTCTGGTCTGTGCTTTTTCATTTTTGTCTTGTTTTTTACGGGTTAGCAAGGCCTCTCTGTTTGTATCCAATGCATACTGGAAAGCCTTCCTTAGAGTTGCATTGGGATAACCCCTGTCCCTTAGTCGGGAGTATAATTTCTTAGATTCTAGGTGGAAATCCTCCAGAGATGAACAGTTCCTGCGCAAGCGTAGGTACTGTCCTCTCGGGATTCCCCTATTTGGTGGGGGTGGGTGATGGCTCTCCCATCTTAGAATGGAGTTAGTTGCGGTGGATTTCCTAAGAACATTACTTGTTAACCCTTCCCCCTACTTTGATGTCCAGGAAACTGATACATTCAGTCTGGACCTCACAAGTTAATCTAAGGCCTATCTTATTAATGTTAAAGGCATCCACAAATCTCATAAACTCGTCTCTTGTTCCATTCCACAGCACAAAAACATTGTCGGTATATCTTATCCAGAAGGCGATTTTATCCAGCCACCATATGGCGTGGCCGGGGAAGACAATATTGTCCTCCCACCAGCCCAGGAAGAGATTGGCGTGCGTAAGCGCACATGCGCACCCCATCGCCATCCCCCTGAACAAGAAGTAGTTATGCTTCAAGACTTACTCCAGTAAGCAGAGGATAAATTGGTTGTGATTTTTGAGATGCGTCCCTCTCGTGCTGAGAAAATACTGAATTGCTAGTAGTCATTTGTCGTGAGGAATGCTGCTATATAAAGACTCAACGTCTATATTTGCTAGCAATACAGATGGTTCAATGACTAGAGACTCTATTTTGTTCAAAAAGTCCATTGTATCTCTTGTCTACGATGCCAGTGAGAGGACAAAGTCCCTCATCACTTGATCTATATATACCCCAAATGTTTTGGGAGAGAGAATTTATACCGGACACTATCGGTTGGCCCTTAAGGGGACTTGTCCCCTTATTGACCTTAGGGAGGCTGTAAAAGGTAGCTATTTGCGGAGCTGTAGGTAACAAAAATTCATATTCGGCCTTGCCAATAGTCTTATTGACCAGGCCGAGTTGAAGAATGATCCTCAGTTTCTCCCTAAACATATCAGTTGGGTCTCCCGACAGGATCCAGTAACCCCCTCCATCTTTCAGAATGTCCAGGCACATCCCAGAATAAGATTCGTGATCCATGATCACCAAGTTTCCAGCCTTATCGGACTGACAATGGGCCCTTCAAAGCCCTGAACCAACGGCGGGGGCCAAAAAGTCACAGCCGATCCAGGACTCATTCATTTTTTTAAATGTAAGTCTGTCCACGGAGATTGTGGACAGACAGGTCCGCTTGTCGGTGACCACCCCACCTGCTGCGCTGAATGTCATCTCAGATAGTACACTGGAGGGGGGAGGGGGGGGGGCAAGACAGTACCTCCAGCGCATACTGAGCGAGCTCACGGCAGGTGTCCAGCCTGGCAACCCAGTACTCTATGGGGTCGTCGGTACTCATGCGGGCTAGCCGCTGGTGGTTACTGATGCTGCTGCTGGTACTGGATCGCGCAGACTGGTAGAACAGCCTCATCTCACTCATAAGGTCACCTGCTCGGCTGGTGCTGCTGGGTGAGGGAAACTGGAGCATGAGGCCGAGGGCTTGCCTGCTCCAGCCGGCTGATCAGACAGGCCCGCAGTTGATCCAAACGGGCCTGCCTGCGGCTGGCTGGGATAAACTACTCCAGTTTACTCTTGCAACGTGGGTCTAAATGGGTGGCCAACCAATATTCATCCCTCCCCTTGATTTTCCTGATCCACGGGTCCCTCCTGAGACATCGCAGCATATGGGCAGCCATGTGGAAGAGGACAGCCCGCTGTGACTCTTCATGGCTGCCCTGGACCATGACCTCTAGGTCCTTCTGCTGTTGCTCACGGTCGGAGCTGCCCCACTCACGGACTAACGGTTCCCCCAACTCCGGCTCTCCCTCCTGACCAGGCCCAGACTCCTGGACGTCCACTAATTCCTCCTACTCCTGGTCCTGGTGAAGCATTACCTCCTCTTGCTCCACCAAGGTACTCTCTCCAGCCTCGAGCAGGCGATCTAGTGTTCTGTCCAGCAGGAACACTAGGGAGAGCACGCCATTGAGGCCGACATGCTCCCCGCTGACCATCTTTGGCGGCTGCTCGAATAGGGCCAACACGTGGCAGACTAGCTGTATCTGCCCCCACTCCGCATTAGTGATGTACGGGAGTGGGTGTGATGGCCCTGGAGTGCCTAGTTCCAGCAGGTACTCCCTCACCGCCCGTCGCTGCTCCCACATCCTCTCCAGCATGTGGAGGGTGGAGTTCCACAATCAGCCTATGAGGCAGGAGGCTGTGGTTCCGCTGCAGTTTGGACAGGGATTCGGCGGAAGTGGCTGGCAATCCTCTGTACCCTTTGCACAATGTCACTCAACCTTGGGTATGTGCGTAGGAACTTCTGTACCACAAGGTTAAGGACATGTGCCATGCAGGGTAAATGGGTGAGACTGCCAGCATGGAGGGCGGCGGGTAGGTTGCTGCCGTTGTCACAGACAACCATACCTGCCTCTAACCTGCGGGATCTCAGCCACTTCTGAACCTTCGCCTGTAGTGCAGCCAGAATCTCAGGTCCAGTGTGTCTCCGATCCCCTAAGCTCACAAGCTGGAGCACGGCCTGGCAGCGGACGTGCCCCACACTTGTGTAGCAACGGGGACGCTTGCTAGATGGCTCAGCAGCAGTGGAGACAGTGGCTTGCGAGAGATTAGCAGGACACCCCGGGTCGGCACCACAAAATCAGATGCCGCCGATCCCTCCCCGCCGGGACACCCAATGAATGGGCTGTGAAGCTTATATAGCGTCCCTGTCCATGCCTGCTGGTCCAGGCATCCATTGTGAGATGCACCCTGTCGCTGACAGCGTGATTCAGCGACAGGAATACATTCTGCACAAGGTGCTGATGTAGGGCAGGGACGCTGGTCCTGGCAAAGTAATGGCGGCTGGGGACTAGAGATGTCGCGAACAGCGATCGGCGATCGCGAATTTTTGCAAATGTTCGTGAACGGGCGAACTGCCATTGACTTCAATAGGCAGGCGAATTTTAAAACCCACAGGGACTCTTTCAAGCCACAGTAGTGATGGAAAAGTTGTTTCAAGGGGATTAACACCTGGACTGTGGCATGCCGGAAGGGGATCCATGGCAAAACTCCCATGAAAAATTACATAGTTGACGCACAGTTGGGTTTTAATCCATAAAGGGCATAAATCACCTAACAATCCTATTTTTTTTTAAACAACGTGGTTTAAAACATCCAGTGTGTGTATACGATCAGGTATGATGTTGTATCGATCAGGTAGTGTAAGGCTTACGCCCGCTTCACAGACATTGACAGACCAAACTCCCCTTTTAATGCACCGCAAACTCCCCATTTGCACATGGTTGGATACCAAGCTAGCCATGTCCCGTTGATGTCATTGAAGGTGAATTGAATTGATTTTTCGAATGGGGAGATGGTTAAAAAAACGCTGCCTCCCTCCCCTTTGTTGTAATCAACAGTCACTGCGTCGGCGCCATGCAATTTACTGTCACACCCCCAATATGAGTGGTATTTTCTCTAGTACTATTCTCATCAGTTTAATCCCTGTTACGTCCCTTATCAGGGATTGCCTTTTGTGAAAAAAAAAATATTTAGGCCGGGTACCTTCGACTCCCTTCACAGTGACAGACCAAACTCTAATACACCAAACTGAATTGCTTTTAGGAACCAGGAGATGGAAAAAGCAGCTTGGTCGGTCCTCTTACTCCCAAGTTGGGGCACTGCATGTGCACGGAGCAATGTTCTGTGACACCCTATATGAGTGGTGTCTTAACTAGTACTATTCCTATCCGGGGACGTGTGTCGAATTGATGAACCATTGTCGAATTAACGAACCATTACATCCTGAAATAATTTAGTTCTGAGCTCTGTACTTGCTTTGTATTGGAATTGATGGGGATTTTTTAAATTGTCTGCATTATTTCTACAAAACTATTAAGAGACTTTATTATGATTTTTTTTATTTTATGTATTAAAAACCCATACAACTTAAAAAAGAAAATTAATGTTTTTTCTATGAAAAATTATCCAGCCGATCGCTTTTGGTCTGATCATAGTGAAGCAACGACCTTATCATCTGGGGTGTGGCAACATTGCCAACACACTCATAGAGGTGATGATCGCTTCATTGTGATACGCAAGCCCCTTCACCACAACAAGGTAACGATCACGAAAGGGGAATTGACACTTGTATGTGCCTTTTTTGTTTTGTTTTGTTTTAACAGCCACAGTGCAGCACCAGAGGCCAGAAAAATTAGGTATGTACACATGCCTGAAAAATAATGGTATTGTTGCAGCCGCTATTGTAGCAGCGGCCGGAAAAATTTATGTTTTCCAGGCAGAAAGGTGACTAAAACATTGCGGCTTGAACCCTAGTTGGTGGCGTAGAATTCACGAAAGTCATCCGGTATGCAGACATTAAATACAGCAGCGTGGGGACCATTTTGAGGCCAAGGCATGTCATCAGGCTTTTTGTTTGTCAAACGTATCCCCCACTGTCAGTCCCTTCGGGATCCATGCCTCATTCATCTTAATGAAGGTCAGGTAATCAACACTTTTTTGACCGAGGCGACTTCTTTTGTCAGTGACAATGCCTCCTGCTGCACTTAAGGTCCTTTCCGACAGGACACTTGAAACGGGGCAGGCAGAAGTTCTATCGCAAACTGCCACAGGTCAAGCCTGCACACCCAGTAGTCAAGGAGTTCATCGCTCCTCAGAGCGTCAATATCTGCAGTTAAGGAGAGGTAGTCTGCTATCTGTCGGTCGAGTCGTTCTATAAGGCTGGATCCCGAAGGGCTGTGGCGATGTGTAGGACTGAAAAAGCTCTGCATGTCCTCCATCAGTAAAGCGTCCTGTCTTTGCCGTCGTGGTAGGAGGAGGATTACTTTCACCTCTTCCCCAGTTAGATTCCCGTTGTGCTGTGACATCCCCCTTATAAGCTGTGTAAAGCATATTTTTTTGTTTGGTTTTGAACTGCTGCATCCTTTCTGACTTTCGGTAATTTGGTAACATTTCCGCCACTTTCTGCTTATACCGGGGGTCTAGTAGCGTGGCCACCCAGTACAGGTCGTTCTCCTTCATCCTTTTTATACGAGGGTCCCTCAACAGACACGACAGCAAGAAAGAACCCATTTGCACAAGGTTAGATGCCGAGCTACTCATTTCACGTTCCTCGTCCCCACTGATGTCATTTACTGTTCTTCCCCCCAGCCACGTACAACACCACGGGTCCCAGATAGATGACAACAACCAGCACCCTGGGATGCCTGCTGTGGTTGGTCTTCCTCCTCCTCAACGCCACATTCCACCTCTGACTCCTCTTCCTCATACTCCTCTTGCAGCGTTGCCGCAGGTCTGGTGGTGATGGTGACCACAACTCTTCCTCTTCACGCTAATCTACAGCCTTATCCAGCACTCTTCGCAGGGCACTCTCCAGGAAGAAAACAAATGGGATGAGGTCGCTGATGGTGCCTTCGAGCGACTGACTAGGTTTGTCACCTCCTCAAAAGGACGCATGAGCCTACAGGCATTGCGCATTAGCGTCCAGTAACGTGGCAAAAAAAATCCCAGCTCCGCAGAGGCTGTCCTAGCACCCCGGTCATACAAATACTCGTTGACGGCTTTTTCTTGTTGGAGCAGGCGGTCGAACATTAGGAGTGTTGAATTCCAACGTGTCGGGCTGTCGCAAATCAAGCGCCTCACTGGCATGTTGGTTCGGCGCTGAATGTCTGAAAAGTGCTCCATGGCCGTGTAGGAACGCCTGAAATGGCCACACACCTTCCTGGCCTGCTTGAGGATGTCCTGTAAGCCTGGGTACTTACACACAAAGCGTTGTACGATGAGATTCAACACATGTGCCATGCACGGCACATGTGACAACTTGCCCAAATTCAATGCTGCCAACGTCACACACCTCTTTGCCGATCTCCAGTTGGTGCGGGGTCAGCCACTGATCCACCTGTGCGTTCAGGGCGGACAGGAGTGCTGGTCCGGTGTGGCTCTCTGCTTTCAGGCAAGTCAACCCCAAGACAGCGTCGTATCCGGGATGTGGAATAGCCCCTGGGGAGCTGGGGGATTCAGTTGATGTGCAGCCATACGCCGCAGCAGAAGAGGACTCAGCCAAGGAGGTTATGGAAGAGGATGGAGTAGGGGGAGTAGAGGAGGTGGCAGTAGGCCTGCCTGCAAGTCGTGGCGGTGTCACCAACTCCGCTGCAGAGCCACGCATTCCATGCTTGGCAGCCGTCAGCAGGTTGACCCAATGCGCAGTGTACTTGATATACCTGCCCTGACTGTGCTTTGCAGACCAGGTATCAGTGGTCAGATGGACCCTTGCCCCAACACTGTATGCCAGAGATGCCATGGCTTCCTTTTCAATCACTGAGTAGAGGTTTGGGATTGCCTTTTTTGAAAAAAATAAATTTGTCCGGGTACCTTCCACGGTGGTGTCCCAATAGCGACAAATTTTTTGAAGGCCTCAGACTCCACCAGCTGGTATGGTAAAAACTGGCGGGCTAAGAGTTCCGTCAAGCCAGCTGTCAGACGCCGGGCAAGGGGGTGACTCTGTGACATTGGCTTCTTACGCTCAAACATTTCCTTGACGGACACCTAACTGTGGGCAGATGAGATGGAACTGCTGAAGGTGAGCGGCGGAGTGGCGGGTGGTTGCGAGGGGGCAAGGAGGACAGCAGTGGTTGACGTGGCTGGAGATGCTGGACCAGGAGGAGGGTGGTAGCTTTGAGTTTGTGTGCGGCTTGTACTCATGTGTTGATCCCATTGGCGTTTGTGATGTGAGATCATGTGCCTTCGCAAAGCAGTTGTACCGAGGTGGGTGTTGGACTTCCCATGACTCAGTTTCTTTTGGCACAGGTTGCAAATGGCATCGCTGTTGTCAGAGGCAGACACAAAAAAAATTCCACACTGCTGAGCTCGGTGGTGGCAACAGCATGCGTTGATTGGCGTGCTTTTTGGCTGACCCCGGGTGCCGATGCATGCTGTCTGACTGTGCCACTAGCTCCTTGCGACGACCTCCCCCTGCTTCCAACTCGTCTCCTCCTTCTCTCTGTTTCCCCTTCTGAACTTTCCCCCTCTTCTTCTTTTCGAGCAGGCACCCATGTGGCATGCACAGACACATCGTCATCATCAACCACTTCACTTTTATCTGACACCTCAGCAAAGAAAGCAGCAGTGGGTACAACATCATCATCACACTGTACGTCTATGTGTGTAATGCTGCCTGACTGAGACATATCCCTGTTATCTACATCCTCTGGCAATAATGGTTGTGCATCACTAATTTCATCCAACTGATGTGTAAATAACTCCGCTGTGGTGGTAGTGGTGGTTGTGGCGGGCGGGAGAGTGGTAACTTGAGAGCAGGTGACCAAAGCTGAGCTAGAGGAGGATGGTGCGTCAAGGTTCTTAGCGGAAGCTGTTGAAGATTGCGTGTCCTGTGTAAGCCAGTCAACTATGTTCTCAGAATTTTTCGGGTTCAGGGTACGTGGCCTCTGAACACTGGGCATTATTCCAGGGCCAGTGGAAATCACAGCACCACGACGGCCCCTGCAGGGTGGCCTGCCCCTGCCTGTCATTTTTTTTAATAAGTGGTACTATGCGTGCAAGGTACTGTGCCACCCTATATAAGTGGTGGGCAGTGGGCACAGTACAGTCTGTGTGGGCCTGACACACACTGGCTTGCAACTGCGATTATATCACAGTGAAAAAATAATTTGACTTTTTTTTATCTGCAAGGTATTGTGAGTGACATCCTGTAACGGTATGAGTGGTGGCCTGGCCAAGTGGGCACAGTACAGTCTGTGTGGGCCTGACAAACACTGGCTTGCAACCGCGATTATATAACAGTGAAAAAAATAATTTGACTTTTTTTATCTGCAAGGTATTGTGATTTGTGAGTCGTGGCCTAGCCAGTGGCCACAGTACAGTCTGTGGGCCAGACACTCACTGGCTTGCAACTGTGATTGTATCACAGATAAATAATAAATATATATTTTTTTTTATCTGCAAGGTATTGTCTGTGACACCCTGTATGAATGGTGTGCAAGTCTGTTGGCCAGACAGTCACACACTGGCATGCAACTGCGCTTATATCGCAGATGAATAATGAATAGAATTTTTTTTTATCTGCCAGGTATTGGGATTTGAGAGTGACACCCTTTAACGGTATGAGTGATGGCCTAGCCAGTGGCCACAGTACAGTCTGTGGGCCAGACAGTCACTCACTGGCTTGCAAGTGCGATTATATTACAGATAAATAATAAATTGAATTCTTTTTTATCTGCAAGGTATTGGGATTTGTGGGTGACACCTTGTAACGGTGGTTGCCTAGCCAGTGGCCACAGTACATTCTGTGGGCCAGACACTCACTGGCTTGCAACGGCGATTATATCACAGAGTGTCGGGTATATAAAGCAAATCCTTTTAAAATAACGGATCAAAAGACAAATAATGCAAACCATATTGACCCGAGAGATGGACATAAACATCACAAAAAGAGTTCAATCGAGAACCTGATTATTTTGTGCAATCAGTACAACAGGGTACAAGCGTCTATGAAAAAATATTAATGGTTTATTATACAATTGTTTAAAATACAAACAAAAATTAATCAACATACATTTCAATAATATGCAATGATATGCAGTACCCAGAATTCACCACTACATGGTGGCAACAAAATGCTACTCAACCAACACAAGAATATGATGCAGTACAGCTTTAAATTTGTGAGAGATATACAATCAATGGATTATACGGAAAACTCAATTAAGAAGATGACAGATACGATCTCTTGCTCCGCCCAAAAATGATGACCAATTTTTCAGATAATTGCAGTACTGCAACAAAACTTATAAATTATTGGCTTGATATTAAACTAGGGAATACAACTATTCCCAACAGAGAGTTTCTCCAATATTGTCCTCTTTATTCAGTTATATGCATCATAACTGAAATCAGAGAAAATGCTGATGTAGCAACTAACGTTAAACGTCCGCAAATGAGCAGGTATCTGGCTAAGTATCAAGTCAATTAATTCAGATCAATACTACATAAAACAAAAATATACATTACCCAAGGGTCAAGTGATGTGCAGAGTCTTGGGGCAGCCAGCTCTCAAAAGTTTTTCCCGATAATACAAATGATTCTCCAGAGATCTATAATACAAATGTTTGTTTTCTCTTTCTCCTTTTCTTTTTTTTTTTTTTCTGGTATCTGGTTTTTTAACCCAAAACCTCAGATAAACATGCCCTCCGAGTTTGGAACTTTCCAATCATTGTTGGATGGGTGTGTGCATTGATAAGGAGCATGACGTCATAATACTTCCCAGAATGCAATTTTGCTACTAATGTATTAACTGCTCATATCTAGGTGACACTGTTGTATAAGCAATAAGCATCATACCATTAATTGTTAACTCATACATGCCTGGTATTTTCAATACTTCACACCTCTAACATCTGGAGGCCTTGTGTCAGGGCCGAGGGACAAACTTTGATACATGAATATATACTTTGAGGAACATCTAGAAAATTCTCATACTGTGGAATTCATGTTCAGATAAAAAAAACAATGAAGCCTCAGAATCTGCAGGTGCGGTGTATCTTCTAACTTTCTAAATGTATAATATATTGTTGCAATAACACTAGCTTTTGAACAGCACAGTAATCTTCTCATGGACTTATTGCGGCCTACATAACATATAAATCAACATTGCTCTTAAAGGCAATGAATACCCATTATAACTAAAATAAGTAGATATAATTGTTTAAACTTATGAAAAAGCACAAGAGAAATTTTTTTTTTTTCATCTGAAAGGTACTGTCTGTGAGCCTGCAGCCTCTCACACGCTGTCCTTACAGCAGATGAGTCTGTGGACACAGAACATTGCCCTAGCTAACGCTTTATTAGATCAGCAGCAGCAGCACTGTCTCTCCTCTAACTAAGAATGCAGCTTCCGAATGAATCTAAAATGGATGGTGTCCAGGAGGTGGGAGGGTCTGCTGACTGTGATCTACAGGGCCAAAGTTTGCTCAATGATGATGTATAGGGGGCTGACCGAACATCTCATATGCTCGGAAGATCACAACTGGGGACACGCCATCTTGGTTGGGTAATAACCCTAGCCAGGAGCCCTTTTGAGTGGACGCACGCGATGGTCCCCAGGGGCGTAGGGCGCATTCAAATGCATCTGCAACAGATGGCTGGCGCTGGAGGCAGAGGAGGAAGGGATAGAGGAGGCTGCAGTGGAGGCAGAAGTATGGCTGCCTGTACCAGTACCTCTAGTAGAGGGAGCGGGGGAGTGGGAATGAGTTGGTGAAAGGGGTTGGGGTGGCTGCAGTACAGTGGCAGGAGCTGCTGTCCCCTGCACACTGCTGGTGGCGTTGCTGCTGTGACCATCCAGCATTTGTTCCCACTCCCGCCATTGGTTGACTCGCATGTGCTGGGTAAGGGCAGTGGTACCCAGCCGAGCAAAAGATCTCCCTCTCCTCAACCTGGCATGTGACAGCTTTCAAATGCCAACTGTGACATGATCTGCTGCCAGGGTGAATTAAGCCCAAACAGGCGCCTTCCGCACCGACCTACTGTCAGATGGAGTGGTGCTGGCTTGTGCCTGTGTGGGCTCGGTGCGCACAGGCGGTGCTGGCGCCTGCTGCCTACTACTGCTGCCATTACCAGTGGAGCCCCTGACACTGGGTTCCCTGGTGACCTGGCGCACCATTTGCCTCGGGTGTCTACCTTCATTGGTGCCGCTGTAACCTGACAAAGGAGGTGGCACCTATTCTGTGTCACCCTCCTCTTCGCCCCCTGATATGTCAGACCCAGGGCCAACCTGTGGTGGCCTTACGGGAACAGCTGACATGGAGCCTCTGACCGGGCTCCGCTGACGCCTGGGTCTGACTAGGTGCAGGGGTTGTGTGGCTAACACCACCCGCACCAGTTGGAAGGAATTTCACAGGGGTATTTATAGGCCCCTCCTCCTCATCCCCCATCCCTTCCAACAGGTCCTGCCCATCCTCAGGTCTGAACAGTAATTCCGCCTCCTGCATTGCCTCCCCCCAAATGTCCCTCTCAGTGTCCAAGTCTTTGAACAGGAGAGGGGACAATTCTTGGGGGCTGGGGGTTGGTCCTTCGGAGGCGGAATGCTGCAGTTGCTGCGAGCCGGGGCAGAGGACTCAGTGGCACTAGAATCGGCCACGAGAGCCAAGACAGCCTCTGCATCCTGTTTAGTAATGGGCCGGCTGCCACTAATGAAAAAGTCACGGATCAGGCGGACGCCCCTACCACCTGCACCCGCCTGTCCGTGGCTTGAGGCACGGCCCCATGCTGGGAGCGGTCCAGCGCAGGAACCATCTCCCCTGTTACCACGACAGCGGCTGCCTGCACGGCCTGGTAAACCCATGCTGCTGGGGATTAGGTGAAAACTTTATTGGGGTGGGGACGATGGGTGAAAAATGAAAAGGACAGTCACACACTACACTAAACACATAAAGCTATCAAACTTTTTTTTTACTTGACACAGACACTAACTGACACACAGAGACTAAAATACTTTTTTTAATTAACAAAAAACTGAAAAAAACAAAACTAGTACACTAACTGGATGGACACTAACTGACAGACAAAACACAGATAGACCCTACACTATACTATACCACTAACTAACCTATACTTTACGAATCCCTAACTGTAGCACTATATGTATCTATCTATATTGTATATTTCCGCTACCTACCTAACTCGATCCCCTACACTGAACCCTATCTGCTACACTAGGCCCTAACACTAACTATACTAAACTATCTCAAATTATTTCGACCCTATCAGCTATAAAACTACACTATTCCCTAATCACTATCTAAAACTAACTAACTAGATTATTTTAAATTAAATTCAGATTTTATAAAACGTACAGCAAAAAGAATAGCACAGCTCCAATCTCTAACAAATCCAACACCACAAAATGGCTGCTGGGTGATGTCGTCACTTAGTGAAGGGGTAGTCTAGTTTCCGATTGGTTGCTAGAGATGTTGCTAAGCTGTGACAAAGCCTTCTTATTGGCTATTCAAGCTAGGAGAAGGGAGGCATAATGATGAGTCACCTCATGCACTGTAGAAAAAAAACAAAAATAATTTTCGTATGGATAATATACGCTGGTATATTATGTCCGGCTTGTTATAGAGGCTAATGTTCAATCTACCCACACTCGAGGAGCGACACATACTTATGTCGCTCCACTGGCACTGGTAGATTTTGTCATGCCTGTTATGGATACAGGTTTAATCTCCCCACGCTAGAGGAGCGACACATACTTGTGTCACTCCACTGGCGCTGGTAGATTTTTGTCAGGCCTGTTCTACATACATTATAAGTTATCTCCCATCGCTGGTGGAGCGACCCAAGTATTGGTCGCTTCAAAAGCGATGTGAGATGTTACATTTTTGTAAACAATAAAAAAAAATACAAAAAAATTAGATTTTGGAAATCAAAAATATTTTATTTAAAAATATTTTTATTTTTTAAATAAAATAAATATAAAAGTTTTTGTAAAGAAATGCTACAAATGCCTGTATGTTGGCCCAGTTGGAGTAGAAGGTTGTGTGGTTGAGGGCAGAACACGGTTTGGTCCCCCTCGGTCCTGTTCTTGTGCCCCCGTGGACGTATAAGTGTGTGTTGGGGCAAGTACGACAGAAGGAGTATGCAACCTGGGGGGGCAGGAGAAGGAGTTGACTGAGCAAGAGTAGAGGGAGTGTTGAAACTAGTTGCAGGAAAGTAATGAAAAGAAGGAGAAAAGTGTTGAGTAAAGTGCTCGGTGGTTTGGGGATGGGGAGTTTGGGAAGGGGAGTTTGGGAAGGGGGTTGTTTAGGTTTGGATGGGGGATAGGACATGGACAGGGGGATAGGATGTGGGGCGGTGCTGTACTTGCCACAAAACACTGTCCACCTGTCTTCGGGCCTCAGACAGCTGGTTGGGCGTAAACCATTTCATCACGGGGAGCAACGATAACCAATAGTAATGCACCGGACCCAACTGCGACGTCAGCACCGCCCCCTCCTGCAGACGTCGCACTGTGTCCTCCAAAGTGGCAACTCTATTGGTGAATCCCATCAAGAACTCGTAAACCAGCCTTGTGAGATCCTCGTAGTCTGCCTGACGGCTCCTACCGGTCCTCTTTCGACGCATCAAGGCCTCAAAGAGTGGTGCCATTGTTGAGTCGCCAGAGTGCACAGGTAGAGGATCATTGAGGTCCCGACCAGCTGTTGGACCCGCGGTGGCCGGCTCTTCCGGCTCCGTCTCTGCCTCTGGTGCGCCAACCTCCGGAAGGATTCATCAGGAGGTTCGGGCGCCCGAGTACTGCTTGATGTGCTGTAAAGGAAACAAAAAAATAATTAATGAAAAAATAGAGGATCACCCGGACAGAGTGTCAAATGACAGTCTGCCTGGGCCACACACATACAGTAGATTGGAGATTAACATTTATAATTAGTATAAACATTAGAGCTTACCTTCGCAGCTGTAGGGTTTTCTAAGGAACCCTAATGCTGCCGCATAACAGTACGTTTAAAGTCCTTCTTATAGCGGTCTCTCATTGACCGCCACCGCACCATGATTATCGTCCCTGTCCACAAGAAAAAGAAAGCAAAAAATAATATAATTATTATAATTCTTTTTTTTTTTTTCCCGGACATCAAATAGGTTTACTATTTGTTTGAACCTGCCACAACAACAATAAAAAAAAATATTGATGTTCACTATAGGTAGCAGTGACTAACTTCAACCAGACACAA
This sequence comes from Bufo gargarizans, assembly GCF_014858855.1. Classification (NCBI taxonomy): domain Eukaryota; kingdom Metazoa; phylum Chordata; class Amphibia; order Anura; family Bufonidae; genus Bufo; species Bufo gargarizans. The sequence goes on from NC_058083.1 coordinate 9,132,146, forward strand.
AACCAAATTTGACTAAAAAGTAGACATAAGCAGTATACAAATTAATACTGTTTACTTACGGCACTCCTCCCGTTGACTTTCATTGAGGACGTCCCAATTTGGCACTATCACCTCACAGATCTCGAGCCGGGTAGCATCACATTGTGAACATGAAAATAGCTTCTCTGATGTATGACAAGATGGGATTTACTTTTAAAACATTTCCCTCATCCGTTCTGGTGTATCCTCTGGAACCCTAAATATAATAATAATAATATAACCTTATGTTTGACAGATTTTAAATAAAAAACACTCATTGTGAAAATACTCACACGACCACAACCGCCGCGTGCTCTCCCCGATTTCTTCTGGCTGTGGCTCGACGACCTCTATTGGAGTCAACGGGACGAGCTGACTGTAATAAAAGTAAAAATAACAAAAATTTACAAACCATAATTCGGAGATTAAATTAATAATAAAAAAAATTACCGCTTGCTGTCCTCCACCACCGACTTCCTCCTCTCCTGCGGTCTCTTGACCGGGAAGCCTCTCCTCCACCGATGATGACTGTGAAATAAAAAAATTCAATTTTTACAATCCGATCATAATATTATAATGGTGAATGCTTTAAAAATTGGCATACCGTATCATGTCGACGACATCATCTTAAAGGAGAGCTCGCGGCCTCAGTTGAAGATGATGCGCTGTTGGAAAACAAAAAAATAAAATTAGATTTGAACTATTAATAATACAAGAAACCTACACAAATAATACTTACTGGACATTATTTTGGAAATATTTCAAAATACATTTCCTGTCTGTTGGGACTGTTCTGGAGTCAATGTGCTTGCGGTCAGGGCAATATTATTTTTCATGAAAAACGAATTTTCTTTATATATATTTTTGGCCTACACGAGAAAAAAAATAATAGGAGAGTTATTCCTGTTGTAGGACTACTACCCCTATCATCCATTATGTACTTGGACCACCTGCAGTGCCTATGCAAAAGTACATAGGCGCACTGCAGGTGGTGCAAGTACATAGTGGATGGTAGGAATGGTAGTCATCAGGACTACCGCCACCTACAGTCCCTATGCAAAAGTACGTCGGGCCCCACGGGTGGTACAAGTACATAGTAGATGATAGGAGTATTATTCAACAAGACTACTACTCCTAGGATGACCTATGTACTACAGCTCTTATTTATAAATACATAGAAGCTGCTTATATTTCTTTACGCTTGAAAAACACAAAAAACAAACAAACATTATACTCACCTCTAATGGCGTCCACCCTTCTCCCTCGCCGGCAGGATCCAAGAGAGTACAGGAAGTAGACTGCGCCCACAGCGCCTCTTCTTTGATATTGCAGTCGTAGAAAGAAAAGCCGGATTCTTCGATCAGGCAAACAGCGGAAATCTTTTCGACGGATCCGGCTCTAATATATTCCTATGAAGAAAAAAGATCCGTCATTCCGGCAAGTCTTCAGTTTTTTTTTCGCAGGAGAACGACTGAAATGAAGACATTCTAATGCATCCTGAACGGATTACTCTCCTTTAAAAATGCATTGGGATATGACGGATCAGTTATTTTCTGGCATTGAGCCCCCAATTAACGCAACTCTATGCCGGAAAAAAATTAAAACCGCTAGTGTGAAAGTACCCTAAGCATTAAGATGACTTCTCTTATATGTGTTTTCTTTTTTTATGTTTACCAAGAGATGATTTATGGGTGAAACACATATCACATTCTGAACGTGAAAATGGCTACTCTGATGTATAACAAGATATGATTTGCTCTTAAAACATTTCCCACAATCTGAACATAAAATTTGGCTTCTTCCCTCTGTAAATTCTCTGATGTATAACAATCTGAGATTTAAATCTAAAACATTTTCCACATCCTGAACATGAAAATAGATGAGCTGTTTGATGTTTAACACCTGTTCTTTGACTTTTATTCTGTTTCAGCCTGTGATTAATCAGAAGATCGGACCTGTTTAAAAAGATCAAACGATGCATTGTTGCTGTGAGTTCCTGGTACAGTCATCTGCCAAGAATAAAACACATTTTATTATTGATGAATAATATGCCATTTAATTGCATTGAAGTTTTATAACTTTTCCATTAAAAAAAAGCCACAGAAAGAACAAGACATGGCATACAATTCAAGTATGAATTTACTAAAACTGTGGTGGCCAAAGAGACCACAATCTAATAGTAGACCAAAGAGTTGGCATAAAGTACCCGAACAGCTAGTCCAGCTGTTCTAGGGCTTCCAGGCCGTCTTAGGTCTAAACTGACTGAAGATGTCATATTTAGGCCCAAATCTGCATCAGTGGAGGCATTGTGGATCCTGGTGAAGTTGTGTAGTAGTACACAAGCCTGTATCACCAGGGTGGCATTGTCCGGATTCATCTACAGTGGAGGAAATAATTATTTGACCCCTCACTGATTTTGTAAGTTTGTCCAATGACAAAGAAATGAAAAGTCTCAGAACAGTATCATTTCAATGGTAGGTTTATTGTAACAGTGGCAGATAGCACATCAAAAGGAAAATCGAAAAAATAACTTTAAATAAAAGATAGCAACTGATTTGCATTTCATTGAGTGAAATAAGTATTTGAACCCTCTAACAAAAAAAGACTTAATACTTGGTGGAAAAACCCTTGTTTGCAAGCACAGAGGTCAAACGTTTCTTGTAATTGATGACCAAGTTTGCACACATTTTAGGAGGAATGTTGGTCCACTCCTCTTTGCAGATCATCTCTAAATCCCTAAGGTTTCGAGGCTGTCTCTGTGCAACTCTGAGCTTGAGCTCCCTCCATAGGTTTTCGATTGGATTAAGGTCCGGAGACTGACTAGGCCACTCCATGACCTTAATGTGCTTCTTCTTGAGCCACTCCTTTGCTGTATGTGCTGGAACACCCATCCACGACCCATTTTCAGTTTCCTGGCAGAGGGAAGGAGGTTGTCCCTCAGGATTTCACGATACATGGCTCCGTCCATTTTCCCGTTTATGCGAATAAGTTGTCCTGTGCCCTTAGCAGAAAAACACCCCCAAAGCAAAATGTTTCCACCCCCATGCTTGACGGTGGGGACGGTGTTTTGGGGGTCATAGGCAGCATTTTTCTTCCTCCAAACACAGCGAGTTGAGTTAATGCCAAAGAGCTCTATTTTGGTCTCATCAGACCACAGCACCTTCTCCCAGTCACTCTCTGAATCATTCAGGTGTTCATTGGCAAACTTCAGACGGGCCTGCACATGTGCCTTCCTGAGCAGGGGGACCTTGCGAGCCCTGCAGGATTTTAATCCATTGCGGTGTAATGTGTTTCCAATGGTTTTCTTGGTGACTGTGGTCCCTGCTAATTTGAGGTCATTAACTAACTCCTCCCGTGTAGTTCTAGGATGCTTTTTCACCTTTCTCAGAACCATTGACACCCCACGAGGTGAGATCTTGCGTGGAGCCCCAGAGCGAGGTCGATTGATGGTCATTTGGTGCTCCTTCCATTTTCGAACAATCGCACCAACAGTTGTCACCTTCTCTCCCAGCTTCTTGCTAATGGTTTTGTAGCCCATTCCAGCCTTGTGCAGGTCTACAATTTTGTCTCTGACATCCTTGGACAGCTCTTTGGTCTTTCCCATGTTGGAGAGTTTGGAGTCTGCTTGATTGATTGATTCTGTGGACAGGTGTCTTTTATACAGGTGACTAGTTAAGACAGGTGTCCTTAATGAGGGTGACTAATTGAGTAGAAGTGTCTAACCACTCTGTGGGAGCCAGAACTCTTAATGGTTGGTAGGGGTTCAAATACTTATTTCACTCAATGAAATGCAAATCAGTTGCTATCTTTTATTTAAAGTTATTTTTTCGATTTTCCTTTTGATGTGCTATCTGCCACTGTTACAATAAACCTACCATTGAAATGATACTGTTCTGAGACTTTTCATTTCTTTGTCATTGGACAAACTTACAAAATCAGTGAGGGGTCAAATAATTATTTCCTCCACTGTATATGGATGACATGAATGCTCTCCACTTAGTGGACAAAATTCTGAAAGCGCACTCCACATACCGACGGGCGCAAGTCAATCGATAGTTGAAGATGCACTTCCTGTCATCGAGATCGCGTCTAGGGAAGGGCCGCACCATGTGGGGTGACAATCACAAATGTAGCCGGCGGACCTGCAGATCCGGGAAGTCTACTGGGCTTTGGCAGAGCAAGCTGGTTTGTCTGAAGCCGTTCACCCATTCTGGAAGCACTAAAGATGCGGGCGTCTGAAGTGCTCCCCCCTAGGCCCCGATATCCACAATTACAAACCTGTAGTTACTGTCAACAAGGGCCATCAGCACCACAGAAAAATAATGTTTGTAATTGAAGTATCTGGACCCTGAGTGAGTCGACTTCTTCACACGGCTGTGCTTACCGTCCAGTACCCCGATGCAGTTAGGAAACTGCGCTGATTTGTAAAATCCCTCGCGATATTAGGCAAATTTTCTGCCTTGGTGGGAATCACCGCTTCTCTGAGAAGCTGCCATATAACTGTACAGGTATGGCAGACAATTGCAGAGATTCTAGATATTCCAAGGAGAAACTCAAAATGCAAAGAAGCGAATTAATTTCCAGTAGCAAAGAATCTGAAAAAGAAAAGAAAAGAAAGAAAAATAAGTTCTAACTTTCATTTTAATATATTTATATTCAATATATAGTTTATAAAAATTGCAAAATCACTTACCTCGAGGTGACAATCAACCGTTGTTCAGCAGATGTGCAGCGCCTCATACTGGTGTCCATGAAATTAAGGTCAGGGTGAAGAGAGATCAGGAGATGGTCGAATAATTCCATGGACATCCGGCAATAACTGAATTTAATGGGGTCACGTCGCAGATCATTGCATAATTTGTGAAATTGTCCCTTCTGACGGCGCTGAGCAACTATCGGATGGACCCACTGCCGTCTCCTCTTCCTCCCCGGTTCTTTATCCAGCATAGATGACGCCGAGAGAGAATCCAGTGAAATACAGTCAGGTCCATAAATATTGGGACATGGACACAATTGTAACATTTTTGGCTCTATACACCACCACAATGGATTTAAAATGAAACGAACAAGATGTCCTTGAACTGCAGACTGTCAGCTTTAATTTACATCCAAATCAGGTGAACGGTGTAGGAATTACAACAGTTTACAACTGCTGCTTTTCTCAGCAGTGCCATAGAAAACTATGCCCGCCAAGCAGAGTTTTCTCACGTAGCTCTGAACGACACCAAAAGCACAATAAAATGGTGCCTGTTATATCACATGTCCTCTTTCCTTTAACATTGTTTTTCTTTTTTTTTGTATCCTAGCAACATCTATTCCTCCTTTTTCTTATTTTTGCAGGAACACAGGAAAGATCGAGATGGACTCTTGTAAAAAATAAATAAAAGTTTTTGCGGAAAACGGATCCGCATAAAAACAAGAACTTAAATCTAGAAAGAAAATATACTGACGTGTGACTGCCGCCTAAGTATGGTGTAAAGGAGCTGTATTGCACCTATCAATAATGCCTACAGGTCACCAGAACACTTTTTGAAAACAATAAAGGCTTAGCACTCTCCCTGCCTGCAGCAGAGTCCTGTCCCTACACTGGTTATAGCAAAAAAGCGGCACATCATGTGATCTGGCATTTATACATGCAGGGTCACATGGTGCACAGGACAATCAAAGCAATGCTATACTAGGCATGACAGTGATGGCTCCCAAGTGCCCACAGCTGAAACACTTGTTGATTTGCTGCGCTGCAGCCTTTCAATAAGCTTTATTTAAACTACAGACACGGACTTTGTTGCCAAAATTCTTGTTCGGGTTTGGTACCCGGACACCTTAATGTCTGATACGGTCCCGAACGTACCAGTCCGGGTTTGCTTATCACTAGTCAAAGTCCTTTAAATCCGCTGCATAGTAGGTGCGGCCATTGTAATGGGCCAATATCTCAAGCTAAATCTAGAGATCAGATTTAATATCACAAAAAATATATTTCAGGTGGCACAACCAACAGACTACCAAAGAATTGGGTGCACTCTCCTATGGCGACAAACCCGCCAATGTAGTTTCAAAGGGAAATAGTGTAGTAGTAGAGGGTAGAGATGTCGCGAACATAAAATTTTCCGTTCGCGAACGGCGAACCGCCAGTGACTTCAATATGCAGGCGAATTTTAAAACCCACAGGGACTCTTTCTAGCCACAGTAGTGATGGAAAAGTTGTTTCAAGGGGACTAACACCTGGACTGTGGCATGCCGGAGGGGGATCAATGGCAAAACTCCCATGGAAAATTACATAGTTGACGTAGAGTTGGATTTTAATCCATAAAGAATATAAATCACCTAACAATCCTAAATTATTTTTGAACAACGTGGTTTAAAACATCCAGCGTGTGTATACGATCAGGTATGATGTTGTATCGATCAGGTAGTGTAAGGGTTTACGCCCTCTTCACAGACATTGACAGACCAAACTCCCCTTTTAATGCACCGCAAACAACAGCAAACAGTCTATTTGCCCAAGGTTGGATACCAAGCTGGCCATGTCCCGTTGATGTCATTGAAGGTTTCTTCACCCAGCCACGTACAACACCAAGGGTCCCCAAAAGGTAAATTGAATTGATTTTTCGAACAGGTAGTTGGTTAAAAAAAAACGCTGGCTCCCTCCCCTTTGTTTGAATCCACGGTCACTGCATCTGTGCCGTGCAATTTACTGTCCCACCCGATATGAGTGCTTTTTTCTGTAGTACTATTCTCATCAGTTTAATCCCTGTTACGTCCCCTATCAGGGATGGACTTTTGTGAAAAAAATTTAGGCCGGGTACCTTCGACTGCCTTCACAGTGACAGTTTAAACTCTGATACACCAAACTGAATCGATTTTCGGAACCGGGAGATGGAAAAAACAGCTTGGTCGGTCCTCTTACTCCCAAGTTGGGGCACTGCGCGTGCGCGGAGCAATGTTCTGTGACACCCTATATGAGTGGTGTCTTAACTAGTACTATTCTTATCAGTTTAATCCCTGTTACGTCCCCTATCCGGGGACGTGTGTCGAATTGATTAACCATTGTCGATATAACAAACCATTACGACATCCTGAAATAATTTAGTTCTGAGCACTGTATTGCTTTGTATTGGAATTGATGGGGATTTTTTAAATTGTCTGCATTATTTCTAATGAACTATTTATATTTTATTATGATTTTTTTATTTTATGTATTAAAAACCCATACAACTTAAAAAAAAAATAGAAATATTTTTTTTTTCTATGAAAAATTATCCAGCGGATCGCTTTTGGTCTGATCATAATAAAGCAACGGCCTTATCTGGTGTGTGGCAACATTGCCAACACACTCATAGAGGTGATGATCGCTTCATTGTGATAAGCAAGCCCCTTCACCACAACAAGGTACCGATCACGAAGGGGAATTGACACATGTATGTGCCTTTTGTTTTGTTTTTGCAGCCACAGTGCAGCACTAGAGGCCAGAAAAATTAGGCATGTACACTTGCCTAAATAATTGGGTATTGTAGCAGCGGCTGGAAAAATTGATGTTTTTCAGGCAGAAAGGTGACTAAAACATTGTGGCTTGAACCCTAGTTGGTGGCGGAGAATTCACGAAAGTCATCCGGTATACAGACATTAAATACAGCAGCGTGGGGACCATTTTGAGGGCAAGGCATGTCATCAGGCCTTTTGTTAGTCAAACGTATCCCTGCCTCATTCATCTTAATGAAGGTGAGGTAATCAACACTTTTTTGACTGAGGCTACTTCTTTTGTCAGTGACAATGCCTCCTGCTGCACTGAAGGTCCTTTCTGACAGGACACTTGAAGCGTGGCAGGCCAGAAGTTCTATCGCAAACTGGGATAGTTCAGGCCACAGGTCAAGCCTGCACACCCAGTAGTCAAGGGGTTCATCGCTCTTCAGAGTGTCGATATCTGCAGTTAAGGCGAGGTAGTCTGCCACCTGTCGGTCGAGTCGTTCTCTAAGGCTGGATCCCGAAGGGCTGTGGCGATGTGTAGGACTGAAAAAGCTCTGCACGTCCTCCATCAACAACACATCTGTAAAGCGTCCTGTCCTTGCCGCCGTGTTCATGGTAGGAGGAGGATTACTTTCCCCTCTTCCCCTGTTAGATTCCCGTTGTGCTGTGACATCCCCCTTATAAGCTGTGTAAAGCATATCCGCCACTTTCCGCTTATATCGAGTACAGGTCGTTCTCCTTCATCCTTTTTATACGAGGGTCCCTCAACAGACCTGACAGCATAAAAGACCCTATTTGCATAAGGTTGGATGCCGAGCTACTCATTTCCCGTTCCTCGTCCTCACTGATGTCATTGATGGTCTGTTCTTCCCCCCAGCCACGTACAACACCATGGGTCCCAGATAGGTTACAACAACAAACACCCTGGGATGCCTGCTGTGGTTGTTCTTCCTCCTCCTCAAAGTGACATTCCTCTTCTGACTCCTCTTCCTCATACTCCTCTTGCAGCGTTGCCAGCAAGATGATGACAAGGCTGTTTCTGGTGGTGATGGTGACCACAACTCTTCCTCTTCACGCTAATCTACAGCCTGATCCAGCACTCTTCGCAGGAAGAAAACAAATGGGATGAGGTTGCTGATGGTGCCTTCGGTGCGACTGACTAGGTTTGTCACCTCCTCAAAACGACGCATGAGCCTACAGTCATTGCGCATGAGCGTCCAGTAACGTGGCAATAAAATTCCCAGCTCCGCAGAGGCTGTCCTAGCAACCCGGTCATACAAATACTCGTTGACGGCTTTTTCTTGTTGGAGTAGGCGGTCGAATATTAGGAGTGTTGAATTCCAACGTGTCGGGCTGTCGCAAATCAAGCGCCTCACTGGCATCATGTTTCGGCACTGAATGTCTGAAAAGTGCGCCAGGTCGTGTAGGAACGCCTGAAATGGCCACACACCTTCCTGGCCTGCTTGAGGACGTCCTGTAAGCCTGGGTACTTAGACACAAAGCGCTGTACGATGAGATTCAACACGTGCCATGCACGGCACATGTGACAACTTGCCCAAATTCAATGCCGCCAACAAATTGCTTCCATTGTCACACACCCCTTTGCCGATCTCCTGTTGGTGCGGGGTCAGCCACTGATCCACCTGTGCGTTCAGGACGGACATGAGTGCTGGTCCGGTGTGGCTCTCTGCTTTCAGGCAAGTCAACCCCAAGACAGCGTCGTATCCGGGATGTGAAATAGCCCCTGGGGAGCTGGGGGGATTCAGTTGATGTGCAGCCAGACGCCGTAGCAGAAGAGGACTCAGCCGAGGAGGTTATGGAGTAGGAGGAGTAGAGGAGGTCTGCCTGCAAGTCGTGGCGGTGTCACCAACTCCGCTGCAGAGCCACGCATTCCATGCTTGGCAGCCGTCAGCAGGTTGACCCAATGCGCAGTGTACTTGATATACCTGCCCTGACCGTGCTTTGCAGAACAGGTATCAGTGGTCAGATGGACCCTTGCCCCAACACTGTATGCCAGAGATGCAATGGCTTACTTTTCAATCACTATGTAGAGGTTTGGGATTGCCTTTTTTGAAAAAATAAATAAAAAATTTGTCCGGGTACCTTCCACTGTGGTGTCCCAATAGCGACAAATTTTTTGAAGGCCTCATACGCCACCAGCTGGTATGGTAAAAACTGGCGGGCTAAGAGTGCCGTCAAGCCAGCTGTCAGACGCCGGGCAAGGGGGTGACTGTGACATTGGATTCTTACGCTCAAACATTTCCTTGAGGGACACCTAACTGTGGCCAGATGAGATGGAACTGCTGAAGGTGAGAGGCGTAGTAGCGGGTGGTTGAGAGGGGGCAAGGAGGACAGCAGTGGTTGACGTGGCTGAAGATGCTGGACCAGGAGGAGGATGGTGGCTTTGAGTTTGTGTTCTGCTTGTACTCATGTGTTGATCCCATTGACGTTTGTGATGTGAGATCATGTGCCTTCGCAAAGCAGTTGTACCGAGGTGGGTGTTGAACTTCCCACAACTCAGTTTCTTTTGGCACAGGTTGCAAATGGCATCACTGTTGTCAGAGGCAGACACAAAAAAAAAATGCCACACTGCTGAGCTCTGCAATGACAGCATTCTGGTGGTGGCAACAGCATGCGTTGATTGGCGTGCTGTCTGGCTGACCCCGGGTGCCGATGCATGCTGTCTGACTGTGCCACTAGCTCCTTGCGACAACCTCCCCCTGCTTCCAACTCGTCTCCCCTTCTGAACTTTCCTCCTCTTCTTCTCTTCGAGCAGGCACCCACGTGGCATGCACAGACACATCGTCATCATCAACCACTTCACTTGTATCTGACACCTCAGCAAAGGAAGCAGCAGCAGGTACAACATCATCATCACACTGTACATCCATGTGTGTAATGCTGCCTGACTGAGACATATCCCTGTTATCTACATCCTCTGGCAATAATGGTTGTGCATCACTAATTTCATCCAACTGATGTGTAAATAACTCCTCTGACGGATCAAGTGAAGCGGCTGTGGTGGTAGTGGCGGCGGCGGCGGGCGGGAGAGTGGTAACTTGAGAGCAGGTGACCAAAGCTGAGCTGGAGGAGGATGGTGCGTCAAGGTTATTAGCGAAAGCTGTTGAAGATTGCGTGTCCTGTGTAAGCCAGTCAACTATGTTCTCAGAATTTTTTGTGTTCAGGGTACGTGACCTCTGAACACTGGGCATTATTCCAGGGCCAGTGGAAATCACAGCACCTTGACGGCCCCTGCGGGGTGGCCTGCCTCTGCCTGTCATTCTTTTTTTTTTTTTTTTGATAAGTGGTACTATGCGTGCAAGGTACTGCTGTGCCACCCTATATAAGTGGTGGGCAGTGATCACAGTACAGTCTGTGTGGGCCTGACACACACTGACTTGCAACTGCGATTATATCACAGTGAAAAAATAATTTGACTTTTTTTTATCTGCAAGGTATTGTGAATGACACCCTGTAACGGTATGAGTCGTGGCCAGACACTCACTGGCTTGCTACTGCGATTATATCACAAATAAATAATAAATTGAATTTTTTTTTATCTGCAAGGTATTGAGATTTGTGAGTGACACCCTGTAACGGTATGAGTGGTGGCCTAGCCAGTGGCCACAGTACAGTCTGTAGGCCAGACACTCACTGGCTTGCAACTGCGATTATATCACAGATAAATAATAAATATAATTTTTTTTTATCTGCAAGGTATTGTCTGTGACACCCTGTATGAATAGTGTGCAAGTCTGTGGGCCAGACAGTCACTCACTGGCTTGCAACTACGATTATATCACAGATAAATAATAAATATAATCTTTTTTATCTGCATGATATTGTCTGTGACACCCTGTATGAATGGTGTGCACACAGTACAGTCTGTGGGCCAGACAGTCACTCACTGGCTTGCAACTGCGATTATATCACAGAGTGTCGGGTATATTAAGCAAATGCTTTATATAAATGTTAAAAAAAAGTAATGCAAACGATATTGACCCGAGAGATGGACATAAACATCTCAAACAGAGTTCAATCGAGAACCTGATTATTTTGTGCGATCAGTACAACAGGGTACAAGCGTCTATGAAAAAATTTAAATGGTTTATTATACAATAGTTTAAAATATAAACAAAAATTAATCAATATGCAGTACCCAGAATTCACCTACATGGTGTCAACAAAATGCTACTCAACCAACACAAGAATATGATGCAGTACAGCTTTAAATTTGTGAGAGATATACAATCAATGGATTATACGGAAAACTCAATTAAGAAGATAAACAGATACGATCCCTTGCTCCGCCCAAAAATGATGACCAATCTCTCAGATAATGGTAGTATTGCAACAAAACTTATAAATTATTGGCTTGATATCAAACTAGGGAATACAACGATTCCCAACAGAAAGTTTCTCCAATATTGTCCCCTTTATGCAGTTATATGCATCATAACTGAAATCAGAGAAAATGCTGATGTAGCAACTAACGTTACACGTCCGCAAATGAGCGGGTATCTGGCTAAGTATCAAGTCAATTAATTCAGATCAATCATACATTAAAACAAAAATATACATTACCCAAGGGTCAAGTGATGTGCAGAGTCTTGGGGCAGCCAGCTCTCAAGAGTTTTTCCCGATAATCCAAATGATTCTCCAGAGATCTATAATCCAAATGTTTGTTTTCTCTTTCTCCTTTTCTTTTATTTTTTTATTTTTTCTGGTACCTGGTTTCTTAATCCAAAACTTATCAGATAAACATGCCCTCCGAGTTCGGAACTTTCCAATCATTGTTGGATGGGTGTGTGCATTGATAAGGGGCATGATGTCATAATACTTCCCAGAATGCAATTTTGCTACTAATGTATTAACTGCTCATATCTGGGTGACACTGTTGTATAAGCAATAAGCATCATACCATTAATGGTTAACTCATACATGCCTGGTATTTTCAATACTTCACACCTCTAACATCTGGAGGCCTTGTCTCAGGGCCGAGGGACAAACTTTGATACATGAATATATACTTTGAGGAACATCTAGACAATTCTCACACTGTGGAATTCATGTTCCGATAGGAAAAACAATGAAGTCTCAGAATCTGCAGGTGCGGTGTATCTTCTAACTTTCTAAATGTATAATATATTGTTGCAATAACACTAGCTTTTGAACAGCACAGTAATCTTCTCATGAACTTACTGCGGCCTACATAACATATAAATCAACATTGCTCTTAAAGGCAATGAATACCCATTATAACTAAAATAAGTAGATATAAGTGTTTAAACTTATGAAAAAGCACAACAAGAGAAATAATAAATTGAATTTTTTTCATTTTCAAGGTATTGTCTGTGACAACCTGTATGAATGGTGTGCACACAGTACTGTCTGTGAGCCTGCAGCCTCTCACACACTGGCAGGCAACTGCAATATTTGCACTAGAATCGGCCACGAGAGCCAAGACAGCCTCTGCATCCTGTTTAGTAATAGCCCGGCTGCCACTACTGAAAAAGTCACGGATCAGGCGGACGCTCCTGCCACCTGCACCCGCCTTTCCGTGGCTTGAGGCGCGGCCCCGTGCAAAGAGCGGTCCAGCGCAGGAACCATCTCCCCTGTTACCACGACAGCGGCTGCCTGCACAGCCTGGTAAACTCATGCTGCTGGGGATTAGGTGAAAACTTTATTGGGGTGGGGACGATGGGTGAAAAATGAAAAGGACAGTCACACACTACACTAAACACATAAAGCTATCAAACTGTTTTTTTTACCTGACGCAGACACTAACTGACACACAGAGACTAAAATACTTTTTTTAATTAACAAAAAACAGAAAAAAACAAAACTAGTACACTATCTGGATGGACACTAACTGACAGACAAAACACAGATAGACCCTACACTATACTATACCACTAACTAACCTATACTTTACGAATCCCTAACTGTAGCACTATATCTATCTATCTATATTGTATATTTCCGCTACCTACCTAACTCGATCCCCTACACTGAACCCTATCTGCTACACTAGGCCCTAACACTAGCTATATATTTTAGCTAATTATACTAAACTATCCCAAATTATTTCGACCCTATCACCTATAAAACTACCCTATTCCCTAATCACTATCTGAAACTAAGTAACTAGATTATTTTAAATTAAATTCTGATTTTATAAAACACACAGCAAAAAGAATAGCACAGCTCCAATCTCTAACAAATCCAACACCACAAAATGGCTGCTGGGTGATGTCGTCACTTAGTGAAGGGGTAGTCTAGTTTCCGATTGGTTGCTAGAGATGTTGCTAAGCTGTGACAAAGCCTTCTTATTGGCTATTCAAGCTAGGAGAAGGAAGGCATAATGATAATGATGAGTCACCTCATGCACTGTAGAAAAAAAACAAAAATAATTTTCGTATGGATAATAAACGCTGGTATATTATGTCCGGCTTGTTATAGAGACTAATGTTCAATCTATCCACACTCGAGGAGCGACACATACTTATGTCGCTCCACTGGCACTGGTAGATTTTGTCAGGCCTCTGTTATGGAGACTCTGGTTCAATCTCCCCACGCTAGAGGAGCAACACATACTTGTGTCACTCCACTGGCGCTGGTAGATTTTTGTCAGGCCTGTTCTACATACATTATAAGTTATCTCCCATCGCTGGTGGAGCGACCCAATTATTGGCCGCTTCAAAAGTGATGTGAGATGTTCAATTTTTGTAAACACTTAAAAAAAATGCCCAAAAAATTTCATTTTGCAAATCAAAAATATTTGATTTTAAAATATATATTTTTTTTAAATAAAATAAATATAAAAGTTTTTGTAAAGAAATGCTACAAAATGCCTGTATGTTGGCCCAGTTGGCGTAGAAGGTTGTGTGGTGGAGGGCAGAACACGGTTTGGTCCCCCTCGGTCCTGTTCTTGTGCCCCTGTGGACGTATAAGTGTGTGCTGGGGCAAGTATGACAGAGGGAGTATGCAATCTGGGGGGGGGGGGGGCAGGAGAAGGAGTTGACCGAGCAAGAATAGAGGGAGTGTTGAAACTGGTTGCAGGAAAGTAATTAGGAGAAAAGTGTTGAGTAAAGTGCTCGGTGGATTGGGGTTGGATGGGGGATAGGACATGGACGGGGGGGATATAGTGTCAAATGACAGTCTGCCTGGGCCACACACATACAGTAGATTGGAGATTAACATTCATAATTAGTATAAACATTAGAGCTTACCTTCGCAGCTGTAGGGTTTTCTAAGCAACCCTAATGCTGCCGCATAACGGTACGTTTAAAGTCCTTCTTATAGCGGTCTCTCATTGACCGCCACCGCACCACGATTATCGTCCCTGTCCACAAGAAAAAGAAAGCAAAAAAATAATATAATTATTATAATTCATTTTTTTCCCCGGACATCAAATAGGTTTACTATTTGATTGAACCTGCCACAACAACAATAAAAAAAATATTGATGTTCACTATAGGTAGCAGTGACCAACTTCAACCAGACACAAAACCAAATGTGACTAAAAAGTAGACATATACAGCAGTATACAAATTAATACTGTATACTTACGGCACTCCTCCCGTTGACTTTCATTGAGGTCGTCCCAATTTGGCACTATCACCTCACAGATCTTGAGCCGGGTAGCATGATGGTCTGAGTTGCGGCGGTCGGTGTGGTCCTACAGTGGTGGTCGGTCCTCCTCCATCCGTTCTGTTGGATCCTCTGGAACCCTAAATATAATAATAATAATATAACCTCATGTTTGACAGATTTTAAATAAAAAACACTCATTGTGAAAATACTCACACGACCACGACCTCCGCATGCTCTCCTCGACTTCTTCTGGCTGTGGCTCAACGACCTCTATTGGAGTCAACGGGACGAGCTGACTGTAATAAAAGTAAAAATAACAAAAATTAACACACAAAAAAATCATAATTGTGAGATTAAAAAATAAATTAATAATTAAAAAATTACCGCTTGCTGTCCTCTACCACCGACTTCCTCCTCTCCTGCGGTCTCTTGACCGGGAGGCCTCTCCTCCAATTTTTACAATCCGGTCATAATATTATGATGGTGAATGCTTTAAAAATTGGCATATCGTATCATGTCGACGACGTTATCTTAAAGGAGAGCTCGCGGCCTCAGTTGAAGATGATGTGCCTGTGGAAAACAAAAAAATAAAATTAGATTTGAACTATTAATAATACTTACTGGACATTATTTTGGAAATATTTCAAAATACATTTCCTGTCTGTTGGGACTGTTCTGGGGTCAATGTGCTTGCGGTCAGGGCAATATTTTATTTTTATTTTTTAATGAAAAATGAATTTTCTTTATATATTTTTTGGCCTACACGAGAAAAAAAATAAGAGTTATTCCTGTTGTAGGACTACTACCCCTATCATCCACTATATACTTGCGCCACCTGCAGTCCCTATGCAAAAGTACATCGGGCCCCACAGGTACATAGTACATAGTAGATGATAGGAGTATTATTCAACAAGACTTCTACTCCTAGGATGACCTATGTACTACAGCTCTTATGTGAATTCTCTCATGATTATTCATCTGAGATTTAAATCTAAAACATTTTCCACATGGATTCTCTCTTACGTGAGCTGTTTGATGTTTGAGATCATAGAAGGAAGCTCCTAAACAGGGAGGCCTACTGAATCTTCCAGCTGGGATCCTGTCAGCCTTATGGGCTTAATAAACTCCACGATCTCATCTTACAGTACTGACATGAGATTATAGTTCCTTTTCTTTTATTTATATGTACTTACCCTTTGATTATTGCTATTTTCTGAATACTGAATTCCATTTATCACTAATGTTTTAGTGTTAGGATTTATACTTCAGCCTCTTTTTCATATTTGTTTTTGTTTCTGGCATGTAAGGGGTTCTTTTAACTTGGTTGATTTGCATGGGAACACCTTCTGATGTCTCCTCCTCCCAGGTAATATCTATCAACCCGGGGTTAGTTTGTGATATATCTGGAGGTGATCACATTTCATATGCATGTTTGTCATGAGGACGGACCCACATATCTAAGAGGTCTGAAACGCGTAGAATTATACTTGTATATGGATTTTATAACGCTGGAATAAAGTTACAATACTTCACCTGAACTGAGCTGGATATTTCTTCACTACAATCTAACAGTAGACCAAAGAGTTGCCATAGAGTTCCCGAACAGCTAGTCCAGCTGTTCTAGGGCTTCCAGGCCGTCTTAGGTCTAAACTGACTGAAAATGTCATATTTAGGCCCAAATCTGCATCAGTGGAGGCATTGTGGATCCTGGTGAAGTTGTGTAGTAGTACACAAGCCTGAATCACCAGGGTGGCATTGTCCAGATTCATCTGTATGGATGACATGAATACTCTCCACTTAGTAGACAAAATTCTGAAAGCACACGCCACATACCGACGGGCGCAAGTCAATCGATAGTTGAAGATGCGCTTCCTGTCATCCAGATCGCGTATAGGGAAGGGCAGCATCATGTGGGGTGACAATGTGAATTCTTCGTCTGCCACTATCACAAATGTAGCCGGCGGACCAGCAGATCCGGGATGTCTACTGGGCTCTGGCAGGGCAAGCTGGTTTGTCTGAAGCCGTTCACCCATTCTGGAAGCACTAAAGATGCTGGGGTCTGAAGTGTTCCCATAGGCCCTGATATCCACAATTACAAACCTGTAGTTACTGTCAACAAGGGCCATCAGCACCACAGAAAAATATTGTGTATCGGGACCCTGAGTGAGGCGACTTCTTCAACGGCTATACTTACCTTCCAGTACCCCGATGAAGTTAGGAAACTGCGCTGATTTGTAAAATCCCTCTGCAATACTAAGCCAATCTTCTGCCTTTGTGGGAATCACCGCTTCTCTGAGAAGCTGCCATATAACTGTACAGGTATGGCAGACAATCGCAGAGATTCTAGAGATTCCAAGGAGAAACTCAAAATGCAACGAAGCGAATGAATTTCCAGTAGCAAGGAATCTGAAAAAGAAAAGAAAGAAAAATAAGTTCTAACTTTCATTTTAATATATTTATATTTAATATATAGTTGACAATCAACCGTTGTTCAGCAGATGTGCAGCGCCTCATACTGGTGTCCATGAAATTAAGGTCAGGGTGAAGAGAGACCAGGAGATGGTCGAATAATTCCATGGACATCCGGCAATAACTTTTGAATTTAATGGGGTCACGTCGCAGATCATTGTATAATTTGTGAAATTGTCCCTTCTGATGGCGCTGAGCAACTATCGGATGGACCCACTGCCGTCTCCTCTTCCTCCCCGGTTCTTTATCCAGCATAGATGACACCTAGAGAGAATCCAGTGAAATACAGTCAGGTCCATAAATATTGGGACATTAACACAATTCTAACATTTTTGGCTCTATGCACCATTACAATGGATTTAAAATGAAACGAACAAGATTTCTTTGAACTGCAGACTGTCCGCTCTAATTTGAGGGTATTTACATCCAAATCAGGTGAACGGTGTAGGAATTACAACAGTTTACAACTGCTGCTTTTGTCAGCAGTGCCATAGAAAACTATGCCAGCCAAGCAGAGTTTTCTCACACAGCTCTGAACGACACCAAAAGCACAATAAAATGGTGCCTGTTCTATCACGTCCTCTGTTTTAGCATTGTTTTTCTTTTCTTTTTTTTTGTATCCTAGCAACATCTATTCCTCCTTTTTCTTATTTTTGCGGGAACACAGGAAAGATCGGGATGGACTTTTGTAAAAAAAAAAAAAAAAGTTTTTGCGGAAAACGGATCCGCATAAAACCGGAACTTAAATCTGGAAAGAAAATATACTGACGTGTGACTGCAGCCTAAGTATGGTATTTCTGTCTCACTGGTGCAAAGGAGCTGTATTGCACCTATCAATAATGCCTACAGGTCACCAGAACACTTTTTGAAAACCTGCAGCAGCGTCCTGTCCCTACACTGGTTATAGCAAAAAAGCGGCACATCATGTGATCTGGCATTTATACATGCAGGGTCACATGGTGCATCGGACAATCAAAGCAATGCTATACTAGGCATGACAGTGATGGCTCCCAAGTGCCCACAGCTGAAAAGCTTGTTGATTTGCTGCGCTGCAGCCTTTCAATAAGCTTTATTTAAACTACAGACACGGACTTTGTTGCCAAAATTCTTATTCGGGTTTGGTACCCGGACACCTTAATGTCTGATACGGTCCCGAACGTACCAGTCCGGCTTTGCTTATCACTAGTCAAAATCCTTTAAATCCGCTGCATAGTAGGTGCGGCCATTTTAATGGGCCAATATCTCAAGCTAAATCTAGAGATCAGATAAAGGGTCCATTCACACGTCAGTATTTTTACCTTTCCAGATAAACGTTCCTGTTTTTTGCGGATCCGAAAATCTGGATGACATGAGGATGCTTTTAGCATGTCTTCCAGATTTTCGACGGATCCATTGACTAGAATGGGATGACGGAACGCAAAATCGGACAAATAGTAGGACAGGGCATATTTTTTTTCCAGGATCCGAATAACGGAACCCACAAAACGGAATCACGAAATTTGAGAGCACCATGAGTGCTGTCCGATTATTTGCTGATTACATTGAAAATGATTGGATCCGCATAACGTTCCGTTTTTAATCGAAACGGATGCGGAACACCAAAACGGACGTGTGAATGGACCCTTAATAGCACAAAAAATATATTTCAGGTGGCACAACCAACAGTCTACCAAAGAATTAGGTGCACTCTCCTATGGCGACAACCCCGCCAATGTAGTTGCAAAGGTAAATAGTGTAGTAGTGGAGGGTAGAGATGTCGTGAACGGCGAACCGCCAGTGACTTCAGTATGCAGGCGAATTTTAAAACCTACAGGGACTCTTTCTAGCCACAGTAGTGATGGAAAAGTTGTTTCAAAGGGACTAACACCTGGACTGTTGCATGCCGGAGGGGGATCCATGGCAAAACTCCCATGGA
Organism: Bufo gargarizans; assembly: GCF_014858855.1. Classification (NCBI taxonomy): domain Eukaryota; kingdom Metazoa; phylum Chordata; class Amphibia; order Anura; family Bufonidae; genus Bufo; species Bufo gargarizans. The sequence goes on from NC_058083.1 coordinate 9,151,608, forward strand.
AAATTACATAGTTGACGCAGAGTTGGATTTTAACAACGTGGTTTAAAACATCCATTGTGTGTATACGATCAGGTATGATGTTGTATCGATTAGGTAGTGTAAGGGTTACGCCCGCTTCACAGACATTGACAGACCAAACTCCCCTTTTAATGCACCGCAAACAATCGCAAACTTCCCATTTGTACAAGGTTGGATACCAAGCTAGCCATGTCCCGTTGATGTCATTGAAGGTTTCTTCCTCCACCCAGCCACGTACAACACCAAGGGTCCCCGAAAAGTGAATTGAATTGATTTTTCGAACGGGGAGTTGGTTAAAAAAACGCTGGCTCCCTCCACTTTGTTTGAATCCACGGTCACTGCGTCTGCGCCGTGGCCGTGCAATGTACTGTCACACCCGATATGATTGGTATTTTCTGTAGTACTATTCTCATCAGTTTAATCCCTGTTACATCCCCTATCAGGGATTGCCTTTTGTGAAAAAAAAAAAAATTTAGGCCGGGTGCCTTCGACTGCCTTCACAGTGACAGACCAAACTCTGATACACCAAACTGAATTGATTTTAGGTACCGGGAGATGGAAAAAGCAGCTTGGTCGGTCCTCTTACTCCCAAGTTGGGGCACTGCGCGTGCACGGAGCAATGTGCTGTGACACCCTATATGAGTGGTGTCTTAACTAGTACTATTCCTATCAGTTTAATCCCTGTTACGTCCCCTATCCTGGGACGTGTGTCGAATTGATTAACCATTGTCGAATTAACGAACCATTACGACATCCTGAAATAATTTAGTTCTGAGCTCTGTACGTGCTTTGTATTGGAATTGATGGGGATTTTTTAAATTGTCTGCATTATTTCTATTAAACTATTAAGAGACTTTATTATGATTTTTTTTATTTTATGTATTAAAATCCCATACAACTAAAAAAATAAAATACAATGTTTTTTTTTCCTATGAAAAATTATCGATCGCTTTTGGTCTGATCATAATAAAGCAACGGCCTTATCTGGGGTGTGGCAACATTGCCAACACACTCATAGAGGTGATGATCATTTCATTGTGATACGCAAGCCCCTTCACCACAAGGTACCGATCACAAAAGGGAATTGACACATGTATGTGCCTTCTTTTTTTGTTTTTGCAGCCACAGTGCAGCACTAGAGGCCGGAAAAATTGGTGTTTTCTAGGCAGAAAGGTGACTAAAATATTGCGGCTTGAACCCTAGTTGGTGGCGGAGAATTCACGAAAGTCATCCGGTATGCAGACATTAAGTACAGCAGCGTGGGGACCATTTTGAGGCCAAGGCACGTCATCAGGCCTTTTGTTAGTCAAACGTATCCCCTACTGTCATCTTAATGAAGGTAAGGTAATCAACACTTATTTGACCAAGGCGACTTTTGTCAGTGACAATGCCTCCTGCTGCACTGAAGGTCCTTTCTGACAGGACACTTGAAGCGGGGCAGGCCAGAAGTTCTATCGCAAACTGGGATAGTTCAGGCCACAGGTCAAGCCTGCACACCCAGTAGTCAAGGGGTTCATCGCTCCTCAGAGTGTCAATATCTGCAGTTAAGGCGAGGTAGTCTGCTACTTGTCGGTCGAGTCATTCTCTAAGGCTAGATCCCGAAGGGCTGTGGCAATGTAGGACTGAAAAAGCTCTGCATGTCCTCCATCAACAACACATCTGTAAAGCTTCCTGTCCTTGCCGTCATGGTCATGGTAGGAGGAGGATTACTTTCCCCTCTTCCCCTGTTAGATTCCCGTTGTGCTGTGACATCCCCTTTATAAGGTGTGTAAAGCATGTTTTTTAGTTTGGTTTTGAACTGCTGCATCCTTTCTGACTTTTGGTAATTTGGTAACATTTCAGCCACTTTCTGCTTATACCGGGGGTCTAGTAGCATGGCCACCCAGTACAGCTCGTTCTCCTTCATCCTTTTTATACGAGGGTCCCTCAACAGACATGACAGCATGAAAGACCCCATTTGCACAAGGTTGGATGCCGAGCTACTCATTTCCCGTTCCTCGTCCTCACTGATGTCATTTACCGTCTGTTCTTCCCCCCCAGCCACGTACAACACCACGGGTCCTAGATAGGTGACAACAGCCAGCACCCTGGGATGCCTGCTGTGGTTGGTCTTCCTCCTCCTCAAAGCGACATTCCTCATCTGACTCCTCTACCTCATACTCCTCTTCCTCATACTCTTCCAGTGTTGCCGCAGGTCCACAACTCTTCCTCTTCACGCTCATCTACAGCCTGATCCAGCACTCTTTCGCAGGGCACGCTCCAGGAAGAAAACAAATGGAATGAGATCGCTGATGGTGCCTTCGGTGCGACTGATTAGGTTTGTCACCTCCTCAAACAGAAGCATGAGCCTACAGGCATTGCGCATGAGCGTCCAGTAACGTGGCAATAAAATTCCCAGCTCCCAGGTCATACAAATACTCGTTGACAGCTTTTTCTTGTTGGAGCAGGCGGTCGAACATTAGGAGTGTTGAATTCCAACGTGTCGGGCTGTCGCAAATCAAGCGCCTCACTGGCATGTTGTTTCGGCGCTGAATGTCTGAAAAGTGCTCCATGACCGTGTAGGAACGCCTGAAATGGCCACACACCTTCCTGGCCTGCTTGAGGACGTCCTGTAAGCCTGGGTACTTAGACACAAAGCGTTGTACGATGAGATTCAACACATGTGCCATGCACGGCGCATGTGACAACTTGCCCAAATTCAATGCCACCAACAAATTGCTTCAATTGCTGCCACTGATCCACCTGTGCTTTCAGGGCGGACAGGAGTGCTGGTCCGGTGTGGCTCTCTGCTTTCAGGCAATTAAACCCCAAGACAGCGTGACACTGTCGTATACGGGATGTGGAAGAGCCTCTGGGGACCTGAGGGGATTCAGTTGATGTGCAGCCAGACGCCGCAGCAGAAGAGGGCTCAGCCGAGGAGGTTATGGAAGAGGATGGAGTAGAGGAGGTGGCAGTAGGCCTGCCTGCAAGTCGTGGCGGTGTCACCAACTCCGCTGCAGAGCCACGCATTCCATGCTTTGCAGCCGTCAGCAGGTTGACCCAATGCGCAGTGTACTTGATATACCTACCCTGACCATTCTTTGCAGACCAGGTATCAGTGGTCAGATGGACCCTGTCCCCAACATTGTATGCCCGAGATGCCATGACTTCCTTTTCAATCACTGAGTAGAGGTTTGGGATTGCTTTTTTTGAAAAAAAAATTTGTCCGGGTACCTTCCACTGTGGTGTACCAATGGCGACAAATTTTTTGAAGGCCTCAGGCTCCAGCAGCTGGTATGGTAAAAGCTGGCGGGCTAAGAGTTCCGTCAAGCCAGCTGTCAGACGCCAGGCAAGGGGGTAAATTTGTGACATTGGCTTCTTACGCTCAAACATTTCCTTTATAGACACCTGACTGTGGGCAAATGAGATGGAAGTGCTGAAGGTGAGAGGCAGAGTGGCGGGTGGTTGAGAGGGGGCAAGGAGGACAGCAGTGGTTGATGCTGGACCAGGAGGAGGATGGTGGCTTTGAGTTTGTGTGCTGCTTCTACTCGTCATCAAGATTAATCTCTGTGTAAGCCAGTCAACTATTTTCTCCGAATTTTTTGTTTTTGGGTTCAGGGTACGTGGCCTCTGAACACTGGGCATTCCAGGGCCAGTGGAAATCACAGCACCACGAAAGCCCTTTTGGGGTTGCCTGCCTCTGCCTGTCATTCTTCTTTTAGATAAGTGGTACTATGTGTGCACAGTACAGTCTGTGTGGGCCTGACACACACGGGCTTGCAACTGTGATTATATCACCGAAATTTTTTAAATATAATTATTTTTTTATCTGCAAGGTATTTGAGTGAATGACACCCTGTAACGGTATGGGTGGAGGCCTAGCCAGTGGCCACAGTACAGTCTGTGTGGGCCTGACACACACGGGCTTGCAAATGTGATTATATCACAGAAAAATATTAAATATATTTTTTTTTTATCTGCATGGTATTTGAGTGAATGATACCCTGTAACGGTATAAGTGAGGCCTAGCCAGTGGCCACAATACAGTCTGTGTGGGCCTGACACACACGGGCTTGCAAATGTGATTATATCACAGAAAAATTTTAAATATACATTTTTTTTTATCTGCAAGGTATTTGAGTGAATGACACCCTGTAACGGTATGAGTGGAGGCCTAGCCAGTGGCCACAGTACAGTCTGTGTGGGCCTGACACACACAGGCTTGCAAATGTGATTATATCACATAAAAATATTAAATAGATTTTTTTTTATCTGCAAGGTATTTTCTGTCACACCCTGTATGAATGGTGTGCACGTGCTGTCTGTGACTGAGCCTGCAGCCTCTCACACACGGGCTGCCAGGCAACTGAAATATATATATATATATATATATATATAAGCACACTGATGTACCAGCCCTGAAAAGGGCTTTTTGGGGGTGCTGTCAGGACGCTGTCCTGACAGCAGATGAGTCTGTGGACACAGAACAATGCCCTAGCTAACGCTTTCCCTATTGAATCAGCAGCAGCACTGTCCCTCCTCTCACTGAGAATGAATCTAAAATGGATGCTGTGTTCACTGTGAATTGTTCGCCGGCGAATAGTTTGGGACATCACTAGTGGAGGGCACTCTAAAATCTGGTGCTTTATATGGAAAAAGATAGACAGGCCTCCTAGGATCAGGGCTTTCCTCTTAATCTAGATGTAGCAATACACTTCAGGCAACTATTCTCTCTGCAGGGGTACACTTACTTCCTCTCCTACTTTAGTTCCTGGCTGTAAGCAATACTCTCAAGGTCCAGACACCCAAATCACGGTGATAACCCTTGAGCAAAGGTTTTGTAGAGGTTCCCCTTTTCTCCTGTGGACAGGCTGTTACTTAGAGTACCTCAGGTATACTTGACCTGGAAAACCGGGTGGGAATGATCCTCCACACCAGTGGTGCAATTTCTGCACTAGTTACTGAGTCCTGAATCTCTCAGAACCCACTCTGAACTAGGAACTTCCAACTACTACACTTCCTGGGTTAGGCCCTAGCCTATTTATACTAACTTCGGGGCTCCCTCTGCTGGCTGGAATATGAATTGCCGGCTACAGGCCTAACTTTCTTAAAGGGAGCTACACATTATAATATAGCAGTGTCGGGTAACCTACCCGTATGCTGCACACCCCCAGACTTTAACGTGAGTAAGGCCTCGTACTCACACACATGCCTTTCTGAACCGGCATCCAATGGTACATAAATTAAGCATTACATTATAAATATGGTAAATAATTATTTCACACAGAAGGTATAACATTTGTAACTTAATGAACAGACGACGCAAGGGAAAAGGGGCGTCTTCTTGCTTCTTAGACACGGCCGCCGACTTAAGGTGAACCAGGTTAGTCCATTTTTCTTGGTTAAAGTATAATAAGGGAACTACACAGGAGTTTCCTGCGGGTGTATAACAGTCAAGGGCTCACGTGGAGGAGTCCATTCTTGCGCACAAACGTCAAGCAAGCTATTTCCAGTAGCAACTGCCTGTGAAGAGACACCACCAGCATAATCAAAGTCCCCTAAACGGACTGGCGGACGTCCCCTGTTCATCCGCGTGGACCTTCTCAACACAGGGGTCTCCTCCTCCCTTAGCATCGCGGTAGAAGAGAGACTAGCAACAGGAGGGTCTCCACCAGTGGGACCCTGGTCAGGAACAACAGGATCCCCTATAAGGAGGACTGGATCCGGGGCATTTTGAACCGGCTCTTCTGGAGGTAAAGGCACCATAGGTGTCGGAGCGGGCACCAAAAAATTCAACCATGGTGTCAGGAGCCAATGCATGGGTTCGGTGTCATACATTAGATTACTGACAGCCTGCATAGGATCCTCAGGCTGTATTGATGACTCTGACACAGGTGATTCAGATTCAGAACTCTCAGCACTGGGTTCTTTCATCAGGCAGAGTTTTAACCGGTTCCTGTGCACAATTTGGGATCCCCTGCCTTCTCGGGTAATCTTATAAGTGTGGGTCCCAGCATTTGGGATCGCAATGACAACATAGGGAATCTGCTCCCATTTACTGTCCAGTTTACTTGTACGACGGTTGTTTTTCAACCACACCACATCTCCTATTGTCAAGGGTTCTGCATGGGCTGCATGATCATAGTCTCTCTGCTGTCGGTCTCTAGCATAATCCATACGTTCCTGAACAATGGCTTTGGCCGTATTCAATCGCCTTTGGTGCTCAGCAACCCAGTCGGTGTTAGGTAATGGGTTGATGCAATCGGGTACGTGTATGTCCAAGGAGTGATCAGCAGGCAATGTCCCTTGGCGCCCAAACATCAAGTAAAAAGGGGTATACCCAGTGGAACAATGGATGGTATGGTTGTACGTGTACATGAGCTGTGGCAACAGACTGGACCAATCCCCTCTGGTTTCAGGAGGCACGGCCCTCAGCATCTCTATCAAGGTCTGGTTCATTTTTTCACACAGTCCATTACCTTGAGGATGGTAGGCCGTTGTCCGGATCTTCTTGCAGTTGTGTAAGCGGCACAGTTCATGGAACAGATGGGACTCAAAAGCAGGGCCTTGATCAGTGAGGATCTTTTCTGGACATCCGTAGGGCAAGAGGAAGTGTTTCCAGAACAGTTCGGCTGTAGTCTTGGCCGTCTGGTCTCTCACAGGCACTGCTATGACAAACTTGGTGAAGTGGTCAATAATAGTCATGGCATAAGCATACCCTGAGCGACTAGGCTCCAACTTCACATGATCAATGGCGACAAGTTCAAGAGGACGGGTACTTAAAATGGGTCGTAGTGGTGCCCTCTGGTCGTGGTGCTCACTTCGTTTTAAGGCACAGGCTATACACTCCCGACACCCTCTCTCATGCCCACCCAATAAAACCGCTGGCGGATATTAGCCTCAGTCTTTTGGACCCCAAAATGACCGGATTGATTATGATACATCTCCAACACCATACCTGCATCTCGTCGGGGTATGAGAATCTGATGCACTCTCTCGTTGGATACTGGGTCTAGGCTTCTCCGTAGTAATAGGCCCTTTTGTATGAAGAGCTGATGGCGCTGTCTCCACAGTTTGGTGAGCTCTGGATCTGCAGTCTTACGTCTAATTCTCTCAGGGGCTCTGCCACTAGTAATAAAATCCAACAACTCACCCAGCACTCTACTTTCAGACTGTAATTTCACCCATCTTTCCTCTTTGGGCTCAGGCTTACTGGAGGGTGAAGGGGCGGTGGCTCTGTCATTGGTAGCTCGAGCCTGATCCTGTTGAGCAAATTTGTTATAGAAGGCCGGCATTTCTACATCTGCCCAAGCATCCCGCCCGTCATCAGGAGCTGTCTCTGTGGGAAGCCTGGATAAAGCATCAGCATTATCATTAGTACGTCCAGCACGGTATTTTACAGAGAAATCATAGTTGGCGAGGCGGGAGGCCATCTCTGCTCCAAGGCCCCCAATTTAGCTGTATTTAGATGCGCCAGAGGGTTATTGTCGGTGAATGCAATAAACGGGGTGGCGGCTAGATAGTCTTTGAATTTCTCCGTCACCGCCCACACTAATGCCAGGAACTCTAGTTTGAAGGAACTATAATTCTGATAATTTTTCTCAGCCCCTTTCAGGGAGCGGCTTGCATAAGCTATCACTCTTTCTTTTCCCTCTTGGATCTGAGCCAACACAGCTCCCAGGCCTCGTTTGCTAGCATCGGTATAAAGATGGAAGGGTTTGCTGTAGTCTGGGTAACCTAACACAGGAGGCTCGGTCAATTTCTTTTTTAACAATTGGAACGCTATTTCCCTTTCCTCATTCCACTCAATGGGCACAAGAGTCCTAGGGCTTTTCTTGGGTTGCCCCCTCAGGAGTTCCTGAATAGGATCAGCTATTTGAGCAAAATGGGGGATAAAACGTCTATAGTAGCCTGCAAAGCTAAGGAAACTCCTCACCTCTTTGACGGTAGTGGGGACCGGCCAATTACGGACAGCCGCTAGCTTACCAGGATCAGGCTGCACGCCCTCTGCGCTTACCACATGCCCCTGGTATTTTACTGCAGGTTTGAGCAAGTGACACTTGGATGGCTTTACTTTCAAGCCATATTTGATAAGGATTTCAAATACTTCTGCTAAATGTTTCAGATGGTCCTCATATGTTTTTAAATATACAATGACATCATCTAGATACAGCAGCACTGTTTCAAAGTTTTTGTGGCCCAAACACGCTCCATTAGTCTCTGGAAAGTCCCTGGGGCATTACATAGCCTGAACGGCGTACAATTGAATTCAAACAGGTCCATGGGAGTGGTGAAAGCCGTCTTTTCCCTATCCTCGGGGGGCCATGGGTACTTGCCAGTAGCCACTGGTCAAGTCCAATGTGGAGAAATAAGCGGAGGAGCCCAGAGCAGTTAGTGACTCCTCAATGCGGGGCAGTGGGTATGCATCTTTGTGGGTTATTTGGTTAATTTTTCTATAATCCACACAGAAACGGATACCACCATCCTTTTTCTTTACAAGGACCAGGGGTGCAGCCCACGGACTACGGCTGTCCCGGATTACATTAGTCTTTCATCTCTTTGATCATTTCTTTTACCGTCTGATATGAAGTCGGCGGCAAGGGTCTGTATCTCTCCTTGATAGGAGGATGAGAGCCACTAGGTATGGTGTGTTGTATGGCACTAACCTCTCCATAATCAGTAGCATGTTTACTGAAGACCTGGTGGTGCTCTTTGACAAGCTGTAGGATCCCTTCTCGTTGATGTTGGAGGGTAGCCTCGTCCCCGACATGGAGCTCTTCCCACCAGGGTACTTGTGGCTGGGTCACCGGCGGACGTCCGCTGACTGCAGCTGGCGGCTTTTCTGTCACTGGAAGACGAATGATGTCCTGGAAGGACACCTGGGAAAGCTGGGCAACAGGGCAGTGCTTAGTAAGCGCAACAGGATGATCACTCAGGTTAATCAGACGGACAGGCACTTTACCTTGGGAGACGTTCACCAGGCACTTGGCAGCTCTCACATAAGGGTAGTTCTCCATCTGGATTGGTTCCACCAGGGCTGGATAATCTTGGCCTTGGACTCCCAGGACAGCACGACACCATAAAAGAGTTTGAGAATTAGGAAGCAGAGTCACAGGCTTATTATCACGGATCCTGGCAGTACAAATTTCTCCTTTCCCATTAGCAAACCTCTGCTGAGCACTTAACACGGTAATAGTCTTCTGAATCACCCTCTTGGATGCAGAGGAAGCAGTGGGCAAAGTCTGATGCAGTGCGTCAAGTATTTCAGAATAACAGTTCTTGAAGACATTGGTGCCTAGAATGACAGGATGTCCTCCTCTGTCGCCGGCTTGTACTACTATCACCCCCTGTTGAGGCAAGGTTGCTTCTCCCACCTGCAGGGTGGGTTCCCAGTACCCATGAACCTTTACTGGCTTGCCATTGCTGGCGATAATCTCCACCCAGGATTCAGGCAGTTAGGCTAACTGGTTGGTGTCCCAGAATTTTTCAAATGTGGGCAGCTGAATGGTAGTGACCTGGGACCCAGTATCTAGTAGGGCTTCAAAGGGGACCCCGTTGATCTCTATATTGATTTTAGGATGGGATCCTACATACCGGGGCATCCAACTTGGATCCTTTGGACCTAATGTTCTACCTCCCGAGGGGTGGTCCTCGGGTCCCACCTTTTTACAGTATTTACACACGGGCCGTTTGCGGTCTTTGGAACGATCTCTATTACGCCTCCCAGGATCCCTGGGGTGAGTCTCTTGGTATGGAGGTGAGAATGGTTTAGGAGGTGACAGGAACTCTTCCTCTGACATTAGGAGTTTTTCCCATTCTTCTATCTTTCTGCACACTCTCTCTAAACTTTTAGTGAGATGGTTTACCTGTTCCGTCAGCATGGCTATAGTATCAGTAGCTGAAGCTTGAACAGCTTGGCCGGCCCCAGCCTGGTTAGGGATAAGCGGTTTTGGCCTGCAGACTGGCGACTCAGGTGGGGTGCTCACCTCCGTAGATACTGTTGACCCCAGAATTTTTATAGCTAGCTCTTTAAAATCCAGAAAGGTACTGCTGGGGTGTTGGGCTGACAGCATTTTTAATTGAGTCCTTATTTGCTCACTAGACACCCCTGTGATAAATTGTTCCCTCAGGGTCTGGTCCTGATTATCAGCCTCCCTGGGATCTATCTGGATTACAGCCCCCAAAGCCTCCTGAAGTGATAGGGCATAGTCACGGAGGGACTCACCGGACTTCTGCTTCTTGCCAAAGAAGTGCATCTTTATCTCTGAGGCAGTCCTTGTTTCAAAAATGGTCCTGAGGCGGGTGAATATTTGCTCTAGAGTACTCCGCTCAGCATCAGGCCAGGATAATACCTCTCTGCGGGCAGCTCCCTCCAATTGTGCTAGCAGGATTTCCATCTGCTGTTCGGCATTTATGGGGTACAGTTTGAATAATGCCAGCAACTTTTCTTTAAAGTCTCTTAAGGTATGGGCCCCAAAATAGTAAGGCATAGTAAAGGGCATCATGCTGGGGGCTATAGGAGGATTAGAAGCCGCAAGTTCTCCTGGTGCCGGCTGCTCGGGAACTCCCGGCTCTGACATATTAGCTTAATAAGATGCGGCCGCTGGCGACTAAAAGGGCTGGAACAATCCCCTTCCCTCCGGTTACAAGTCCTTACCGGTATCGCCGGGGTTGTGCTGGCCAAGTCTCGTGAGACTCCGGACGTCCTGTGTACGCGGTGACGTTGCTGACGCAGGAAAAGCAGGGCCGCGGCGGTGCGATGATGAAGAGGGGCGGGATTCTCTGTGTCTTTGAAGGGATCCGCCCACGAAGGTCCTCAGCAGCGCGGGAAACTTTACTCTATGCGGCCGGCGGCCATCTTGGTCGCCATTCCCTGACAGCAAGCAGGGGCGTTGAAAAGTCAATAAATTGCAATCCACAAACACGATTTTCTCTCTGGGGGTAGCGCAACACAGCGCAGCGCCTCCGATTCTTCCCAGGCACAATTATAATCCATAGACTTGGGAATAAAGGGTACAGTCCTTGCAATACGGTGATGGAATAGTTAAAGCACACAGTTCACACTTCTCTGCACTCCAGAAGCATGCGATCCTGTTCGTGACGCCAAAAAGAGCGATGCAGTGTCCCAGGGGGTCAGTAGTGTAGCTTTAGGTATGCTGGGCTTTGTAGTGCAGGGTAACCCACTAACCTGGGACTCACTGTCGTCTTCAAACGGGTCAGCACTGGGACAGGCAGGTGATGAATGTCGTGGCGCCAGTGCCAATTGAACGGTGGCACACCGTGTAGTGACAGGTGGAATAATTGAGGAATCCACCGTGGGAAATAGGCAGGAAAGTGTGGCAGTGCTAGAGGGTGTACCACGTATGCCAGATGCTGATAAGTAGTCGCCACAGTGCCACAGTGTTCTATGATTAGTGAGCTCGGGTGCAGGGTTGATGAAGGGGTTGTGACTAGAATTGAGGGAACACCTGGATGTTCGGGTTCGAGAAGTCAGTGGGGACCCGAACTTTTCGGCACTAAAAAGGCTGTAAAACAGCCCAGGAAAGAGCTAAAGTGCTGCAAAAGGCAGCAACATGTAGGTAAATCCCCTGCAAACAAATGTGGATAGGGAAATTAATTAAAATAAAATAAATAAAAATTAACCAATATCAATTGGAGAGAGGTCCCATAGCAGAGAATCTGGCTTCACGTCAGCCACCACTGTAACAGTCTATTGTCATATATTTAGGCCTAGGCACCCAGGTAAAGCAGAGAGGTCCCGTAACAGAGAATCAGGCTTCACGTCAGCCACCACTGTAACAGTCCATTGTCATATATTTAGGCCCAGGCAGAGGAGAGAGGTCCCGTAACAGAGAATCTGGCTTTATGTCAGCAGAGAATCAGGCTTCACGTCAGCCACCACTGTAACAGTCCATTGTCATATATTTAGGCCAAGGCAGAGGAGAGAGGTTCCTTAACAGAGAATCTGGCTGCATGTCATAGCAGAGAATCAGGCTTCACATCAGCCACCACTGTAACAGTCCATTGTCATATATTTAGGCCCAGGTAGAGGAGAGAGGTCCCGTAATACAGTGGTGGCTGACATGAAGCCAGATTCTCTAACAGTCCATTGTCATATATTTAGACCCAGGCAGAGGAGAGAGGTCCCATAACAGAGAATCTGGCTTCATGTCAGCAGAGAATCAGTCTTCATGTCATAGCAGAGAATCAGGCTTCACGTCACCCACCACTGTAAGAGTCCATTGTCATAAGTTTAGGCCCAGCACCCAGGCAGAGGAGAGAGGTCCCGTAACAGAGAATCTGGCTTCATGTCAGCAGAGAATCAGTCTGCATGTCATAGCAGAGAATCAGGCTTCACGTCAGCCACCACTGCAACAGTCCATTTTCATAAATTTAGGCCCAGCACCCAGGCAGAGGAGAGAGGTCCCGTAACAGAGAATCTGGCTTCATGTCAGCAGAGAATCAGTCTGCATGTCATAGCAGAGAATCAGGCTTCACGTCAGCCACCACTGCAACAGTCCATTTTCATAAATTTAGGCCAAGCACCCAGGCAGAGGAGAGAGGTTCCGTAACAGACAATCAGGCTTCACGTCAGCCACCAGTGCAACAGTCCATTGTCATATATTTAGGCCCAGCACCCAGGCAGAGGAGAGAGGTCCCGTAACAGAGAATCTGGCTTCATGTCAGCAGAGAATCAGTCTGCATGTCATAGCAGAGAATCAGGCTTCACGTCAGCCACCACTGTAACAGTCCATTGTCATATATTTAGGCCCAGGCACCCAGGTAGAGGAGAGAGGTCCCGTAACAGAGAATCTGGCTTCATGTCAGCAGAGAATCAGTCTGCATCTCATAGCAGAGAATCAGGCTTCACGTCAGCCACCACTGTAACAGTCCATTGTCATATATTTAGGCCCAGGCACCCAGGCAGAGGAGAGAGGTCCCTTAACAGAGAATCTGGCTTCATGTCAGCAGAGAATCAGGCTTCACGTCAGCCACCACTGTAACAGTCCATTGTCATATATTTAGGCCCAGGCAGAGGAGAGAGGTCCCGTAACAGAGAATCTGGCTTCATGTCAGCAGAGAATCAGTCTGCATGTCATAGCAGAGAATCAGGCTTCACGTCAGCCACCACTGCAACAGTCCATTTTCATAAATTTAGGCCAAGCACCCAGGCAGAGGAGAGAGGTTCCGTAACAGACAATCAGGCTTCACGTCAGCCACCAGTGCAACAGTCCATTGGCATATATTTAGGCCCAGCACCCAGGCAGAGGAGAGAGGTCCCGTAACAGAGAATCTGGCTTCATGTCAGCAGAGAATCAGTCTGCATCTCATAGCAGAGAATCAGGCTTCACGTCAGCCACCACTGTAACAGTCCATTGTCATATATTTAGGCCCAGGCACCCAGGCAGAGGAGAGAGGTCCCTTAACAGAGAATCTGGCTTCATGTCAGCAGAGAATCAGGCTTCACGTCAGCCACCACTGTAACAGTCCATTGTCATATATTTAGGCCCAGGCACCCAGGTAGAGGAGAGAGGTCCAGAGAATCAGTCTGCATCTCATAGCAGAGAATCAGGCTTCACGTCAGCCACCACTGTAACAGTCCATTGTCATATATTTAGGCCAAGGCAGAGGAGAGAGGTTCCTTAACAGAGAATCTGGCTGCATGTCATAGCAGAGAATCAGGCTTCACATCAGCCACCACTGTAACAGTCCATTGTCATATATTTAGGCCCAGGCACCCAGGTAGAGGAGAGAGGTCCCGTAATAGAGAATCTGGCTTCATGTCAGCCTCCACTGTAACAGTCCATTGTCATATATTTAGACCCAGGCAGAGGAGAGAGGTCCCATAGCAGAGAATCAGTCTTCATGTCATAGCAGAGAATCAGGCTTCACGTCACCCACCACTGTAAGAGTCCATTGTCATAAATTTAGGCCCAGCACCCAGGCAGAGGAGAGAGGTCCCGTAACAGACAATCTGGCTTCATGTCAGCAGAGAATCAGTCTTCATGTCATAGCAGAGAATCAGGCTTCACGTCACCCACCACTGTAAGAGTCAGCCAACACTGTAACAGTCCATTGTCATATATTTAGGCCCAGGCACCCAGGCAGAGGAGAGAGGTCCCTTAACAGAGAATCTGGCTTCATGTCAGCAGAGAATCAGGCTTCACGTCAGCCACCACTGTAACAGTCCATTGTCATATATTTAGGCCCAGGCAGAGGAGAGAGGTCCCGTAACAGAGAATCTGGCTTCATGTCAGCAGAGAATCAGTCTGCTTATCATAGCAGAGAATCAGGCTTCACGTCAGCCACCACTGTAACAGTCTATTGTCATATATTTAGACCCAGGCAGAGGAGAGAGGTCCCATAACAGATAATCTGGCTTCATGTCAGCAGAGAATCAGTCTGCATGTCATAGCAGAGAATCAGGCTTCATGTCACCCAACATTGGAACAGTCCATTGTCATATATTTAGGCCCCGGCACCCAGACAGAGGAGATGTTCATTCAACTTTGGGTTGCCCCGCAATATAATGGTAAAATGAAAATAAAAAGAGGATTGAATGAGGAAGTGCCCTGGAGTACAATAATATATGGTTAAGAGGAGGTAGGTAATGTCTAATCTGCACAAGGGATGGACAGGTCCTGTGGGATCCATGCCTGGTTCATTTTTATGAACGTCAGCTTGTCCACATTGGCTGTAGACAGGCGGCTGCGTTTGTCTGTAATGACGCCTCCTGCCGTGCTGAATACACGTTCAGACAAAACGCTGGCCGCCGGGCAGGCCAGCACCTCCAAGGCATAAAAGGCTAGCTCTGGCCATGTGGACAATTTAGAGACCCAGAAGTTGAATGGGGCCGAACCATCAGTCAGTACGTGGAGGGGTGTGCACACGTACTGTTCCACCATGTTAGTGAAACGTTGCGTATCAGGTGGTGGTGCAGTTAGCTGTGGCGTGTTGACAAAACTTTTCCACATCTCTGCCATGCTAACCCTGCCCTCAGAGGAGCTGGCCGTGACATAGCTGCCTTGCCCACCCCTTGGGCTTCCACTTGTTCCCCTGTGACATTTGGGAATGCTCTCAGTAGCGCGTCTACCAACGTGCGCTTGTACTCGCGCATCTTCCTATCACGCTCCAGTGCAGGAAGTAAGGTGGGCACATTGTCTTTGTAGCGTGGATCCAGCAGGGTGGCAACCCAGTAGTCCGCATACGTTAAAATGTGGGCAACTCTGCTGTCGTTGCGCAGGCACTGCAGCATGTAGTCGCCCATGTGTGCCAGGCTGCCCAGAGGTAGGTACAAGCTGTCCTCTGTGGGAGGCGTATCGTCATCTTCCTGCCTTTCCCCCCAGCCACGCACCAGTGATTGGCCCGAGCTGCGTTGTGTGCCACCCCGCTGTGAGCATGCTTCATCCTCATCCTCGTCCTCCAGTAGTGGGCCCTGGCTGGCCACATTTGTACCTGGCCTCTGCTGTTGCAAAAAACCTCCCTCTGAGTCACTTCGAAGAGACTGGCCTGAAAGTGCTAAAAATGACCCCTCTTCCTCCTCCACCTCCTCTTCCATCATCGCCCTAAGTGTTTTCTCAAGGAGACATAGAAGTGGTATTGTAACGCTGATAACTGCGTCATCGCCACTGGCCATGTTGGTGGAGTACTCGAAACAGCGCAACAGGGCACACAGGTCTCGCATGGAGGCCCAGTCATTGGTGGTGAAGTGGTGCTGTTCCGCAGTGCGACTGACCCGTGCGTGCTGCAGCTGAAACTCCACTATGGCCTGCTGCTGCTCGCACAGTCTGTCCAGCATGTGCAAGGTGGAGTTCCACCTGGTGGGCACGTCGCATATGAGGCAGTGAGCGGGAAGGCCAAAGTTACGCTGTAGCGCAGACAGGCGAGCAGCGGCAGGATGTGAACGCCGGAAGCGCGAACAGACGGCCCGCACTTTATGCAGCAGCTCTGACATGTCGGGCTAGTTGTGAATGAACTTCTGCACCACCAAATTCAGCACATGCGCCAAGCAAGGGATGTGTGTCAAACCGGCTGCAACGAAATTTCGCCCATTATCGCACACCACCAGGCCGGGCTTGAGGCTCACCGGCAGCAACCACTCGTCGGTCTGTTGTTCTATACCCCTCCACAACTCCTGTGCGGTGTGGGGCCTGTCCCCCAAACATATGAGTTTCAGAATGGCCTGCTGACATTTACCCCGGGCTGTGCTGAAGTTGGTGGTGAAGGTGTGTGGCTGACTGGATGAGCAGGTGGAAGAAGAGGAGGAGGAAGCTGAGTAGGAGGAGGTGGCAACAGGAGGCAAAGAAGAAACAGCTCTCCGCCTGGGGCCCAGCTGCCACTACATTTACCCAGTGTGCAGTTAGGGAGATATAGCGTCCCTGGCCGTGCTTACTGGTCCACGTATCTGTGGTTAGGTGGACCTTGCCACAGATGGCGTTGCGCAGTGCACACTTGATTTTATCGGATACTTGGTTGTGCAGGGAAGGCTCGGCTCTTTTGGAGAAGTAGTGCCGGCTGGGAACAACATACTGTGGGACAGCAAGCGACATGAGCTGTTTGAAGCTGTCTGTGTCCACCAGCCTGAATGACAGCATTTCATAGGCCAGTAGTTTAGAAATGCTGGCATTCAGGGCCAGGGATCGAGGGTGGCTAGGTGGGAATTTACGCTTTCTCTCAAATGTTTGTTAGATGGAGAGCTGAATGCTGGCGTGTGACATGGTTGAGCTGCTTGGTGACGGAGGTGGTGGTGTTGGTGGTACATCCCCTGTTTGCTGGGCGGCAGGTGCCAACGTTCCTCCAGAGGAGGAGGAAGAGGCCGAGGCGGCAGCAGCAGCAGAAGAGGTAGCAGGGGGAGCATGAGTGACTTCCTTGTTTTTAAGGCGTTTACTCCACTGCAGTTCATGCTTTGCATGCAGGTGCCTGCTCATGCAGGTTGTGCTAAGGTTCAGAACGTTAATGCCTCGCTTCAGACTCTGATGGCAAAGCGTGCAAACCACTCGGGTCTTGTCGTCAGCACATTGTTTGAAGAAGTGCCATGCCAGGGAACTCCTTGAAGCTGCCTTTGGGGTGCTCGGTCCCAGATGGCGGCTTTCAGTAGCAGGCGGAGTCTCTTGGCGGCGGGTGTTCTGCTTTTGCCCACCGCTCCCTCTTTTGCTACGCTGTTGGCTCGGTCTCACCACTGCCTCTTCCACCGAACTGTGAAAGTCAGTGGCACGACCTTCATTCCATGTGGGGTCTAGGACCTCATCGTCCCCTGCATCGTCTTCCACCCAGTCTTGATCCCTGACTTCCTGTTCAGTCTGGACACTGCAGAAAGACGCGGCAGTTGGCACCTGTGTTTCGTCATCATCAGAGACATGCTGAGGTGGTATTCCCATGTCCTCATCATCAGGAAACATAAGTGGATGTGCGTCAGTGCATTCTATGTCTTCCACCGCTGGGGAAGGGCTAGGTGGATGCCCTTGGGAAACCCTGCCAGCGGAGTCTTAAAACAGCATAATAGACTGCTGCATAACTTGAGGCTCAGACAGTTTCCCTGGTATGCATGGGGGTGATGTGACAGACTGATGGGCTTGGTTTTCAGACGCCATCTGTGTGCTTTCTGCAGAAGACTGGGTGGGAGATAATGTGAACGTGCTGGATCCACTGTCGGCCACCCAATTGACTAATGGCCTGTACCTGCTCAGGCCTTACCATCTTTAGAACCGCATTCTGGCTGTGGCAGATTGGCCACGTCCACTAACACCACCACGACCATGTCCGCGTCCTTTACTAGATGTTTTCCTCATTGTTATCGTTCACCACAATAACAAAAATATTATTTGGCCCAATGTATTGAATTCAAATTCAGGCCTTTTTTTAAAGACACCTAACACTATCTGGCTATCTATTTAGGTACCGTATTACACTAATACAGGCACAGCAGTAACCACAGATTTAGCTGACTATAAATTTGAGGCCTGTTATTTAGGCGCTGGGTGACAGGTATACGTTTACAGACAGAATTAGACTGGGATATGCACAGTAGCGTGTGTGTGAAGTTATTGAGAATGACCCTATCAGCACCTTGAATCTAATATTCCCTTTTAGGGATAAATTTAAAGTAGGCCTGATACAGCAGAAATTACTAATTTAGAGTATTGCTAAATTGGGAATTGTATTTCAACCCAAAACAAAAACTGTGCTTTGACGGACACTAAATAACTCACCCAGCCACAGCAATAACCACAGATTTAGTAGACTACAAATTTGAGGCCTATTATTTAGGCGCTGGGTGACAGGTATATATGTTTACGGACAGAATTAGACTGGGATATGGCAAAAAAAATAACCACACTATTGATGGTTAAATGCACTTGGTGTGACAGCTTGACCAACCACACTATTGAGGGTTAAATGCACTTGGTGACAGGCTCAGCTTGCCCCTGATGTAGTATATGGCCAAAAAATAACCAGACTATTGATGGTTAAATGCACTTGGTGTGACAGCTTCACCCTGATGTAGGATTTAGCCCAAAAACAACCGCACTATTGAGGGTTAAATGCACTTGGTGACAGGCTCAGCTTGCCCCTGATGTAGTATATGGCCAAAAAATAACCAGACTATTGATGGTTAAATGCACTTGGTGTGACAGCTTGACCCTGATGTAGGATTTAGCCAAAAAACAACCGCACTATTGAGGGTTAAATGCACTTGGTGACAGGCTCAGCTTGCCCCTGATGTAGTATATGGCCAAAAAATAACCAGACTATTGATGGTTAAATGCACTTGGTGTGACAGCCTGACCCTGATGTAGGATTTAGCCAAAAAACAACCACACTACTGAGGGTTAAATGCACTTGTTGGCAGCTTGTGCTGGCGCACCACAAGACACAAAATGGCCGCCGATCACCCCATAAAAAAGTGACTGAAAAACGCTCTGGGCAGCCTAAAACTGAGCAATTCAATAGCAGCAGTTCAATCTGTGAATGAAGTCTTTTGGAGGAGTTAATCACTGCCTAATCTCGCCCTAACGTCGCAGCTGCAACCTCTCCCTATACTGATCAGAGCAGAGTGATGGGCGGCGCTATGTGACTCCAGCTTAAATAGAGGCTGGGTCACATGCTGCACTGGCCAATCACAGCCATGCCAATAGTAGGCATGGCTGTGACGGCCTCTTGGGGCAAGTAGTATGACGCTTGTTGATTGGCTGCTTTGCAGCCTTTCAAAAAGCGCCAAGAAAGCGACGAACACCGAACCCGGACTTTTACGAAAATGTCCGGTGTTCGGGTCCATGTCTGGGACACCCCAAAATTCGGTACGAACCCAAACTATACAGTTCGGGTTCGCTCATCCCTAGTTGTGACAAACAACGTGAACCAGTACATGAACCTGATCAAGCTGGGAGAAGTCAGCATAGAGTCTGAGAACTATACCCAGGAGGTGGAAGACTTCCTGGCAGGTCTGACCATCCAAAAGGAGTGTCTAGAAGAGCAGGACCGACTGCTAGCAGAGGCTCACTACCAGCTGGGCCTGCAATATTAGTCCATAGATACAATAGAGAAGGGACTAGCTGCCTTCACAGAGCAACTGGAGAAGGCTTCAGAGTCAAAGGAGGAGAACCAGAAAGAGAGGAATGAACTCAAGGGTCTAATGCCTGATATCATGGAGAAGATTAAAGGCTTCAAAGAAGCACAGAAAACTACAGAAGACACAGACAAAGCACTTATCGGGACCCTGGGTGGAACTCCTACATCTGCTGCAGCAGTAGATTAGAGCGGGGACTGCATTGTACAGGGAACCAACTGTGTATCAGACATCTCTCATCTAGTACGAAAGAAGGTAAATGGGAAATTTGAGGAGTTGAATCCTCTGAAAGATGCCAAGAAGTCCAAGCTAGAGCCTGTCAAGAATGGGTCTCAAAACAGTGATGCGGCGGTGCCGGCCAAGGCAGAGAAGATGGAAAAAGTTTCTGCTGAACAAGTTGATAGGGCTGATGTGGATACAGAAGCAAAAAGACTCATGGGAGTGAGTAGCCAGGACCTGGTCATGAAAGACATCTGCTCCGTCGTCGACGCTTGTGGCAGGAACTGCACCATGAAGTGCCTTTTGCGCTGTGGCATTAGAAGAATTCTGATGCGTCTGACTTTTTAGTCTAACCAGACTGCTACTCGGTAATTCCTCTAGTGCCGTTCTATGGAAACAGGTTTATAAAGCACACCAAATGGTTGAAATAACTTCTTTATTAACTTAAGGTTTTCTTCATATATAACACTGCCGCCTCCGCAGCAGACAGTCCATGTACATAACACGTGTTGAAAATATATCACAAAATGGCGGTATGCATAAGATGGTGGTTGAACTGTTTAATCTTGACATTCAACATAAAATGGTGGATATATTTCTTTCTTCAGAATCTGTACTCTCCCTTTAAGTTATTTAAGCACTTTATGATCTCTCTGAGAGGTATAGCTGAGGTTAACCAATAGTTCACTTGCTCAAGTTGGTTTGCAGTTTGCTCTATACAATTGCTTATGATCTGATATGAGCAGTTCATATTTGTATTGCAATTTGTGAAACTATTTTAGTATGTCTGTTCAGCTTCTCTTCTCTGGTGTAATCATTCTAGCAGCTCATGCTAGGGGAATTTCCCACACAGGCTGTGTGTGAGGCTGGCTGTGATTGGTCAAAACTCCTGCCCAGCAACAACAGATTAACTCTATGCTTTTTGTTGTTTCTGCTGTTTTATTGAGTTTAACTTAAATTATATAATGAATCTTAAAGGCATATTATCTTTTTTGCTGTGAACACAATATATATCCAAACATGGTCACTGTAAATAACTCTACACAAACATAGGAACTTTTATTAAGGTTATTGGCAGGATTAGCTGTATAATTATATAAGTCTATAAGCTATATTAGCAACCTAGTACAGATCTTTAGCTGTCCAGCTACAACGCCTTCCATTAAGCCAGCAGCCTTCTGGGGAAGAAATATGGGGAGACGGCCGACCAGTGGGCAGATTGTGTCTACTTCTATAGGATGGCTCTCCTGATGCTTGCACAAATAGAAAACCATGTCCTGGGTAACACTGGAGGGAATGCCAGAAAAGGAAGATAAAGAGTCTGATAAGGACCCCAATATCCCCAATGCCTCCAACCTCGATAAGAAAGAAAGGGAGGAGTTCTGAGTGCAGGTACAGTATATGATGCCATGTCCGAGAAGGATGAGAAGGCTAGCAACGAAATTAGAGACTCCAACTAGACAAAGGCTGAAGAAGCTAAGGCTGATGAGTTGGAGTGGGAGAAATCCTCAGACGCTGCAGAGATCAAATAGGCTGAAGAACAGTCTGCCGAAGTGGAAAAAGCAACTGAAGAATCAGAGGACTCTGAAACTGCTGCCAAACCTGAGGAAACAACTGCTGAAGGAAGAGTGTGGAAATTGAACTTCTGATCATTCCAGAACTAGCACATCTGAAAGAACTGCCATTATGGATAAATTAAAGGGAGTTGGTATAAAAACATCCTCTGAAAGAAGTTCCAGAAGCCAAGATCGAAACTTAAGAGTAAAGAAAAAAGTGAGATGCTATCTGTTGATAAAATTAAGAAACAAAGGGAGCATTAACTCCAGAGGCAAAATGAAAGAAAAAGAGAGCTAGATAAAAGTGTGAGAGCGCATCATCATTGCTCGTGAAAGAGTAGAACGAGAGTGTCTGGCCATTAGATGGGCACTGGAGTCCCTTAGATATTATCTCCTGGGAGAAGTGACTTCTGTAGGCACAAAATCACTTGGCATTGGTTCAGGAGGATTTTTAGGGGTCTCCTGTCAGGGTTTCGGTTGGCGATAGCAGGTTGCCACACTTTATTAGTCCTGTAGAACCCGGCGGCATACTGATACTGAGCGTGGGCGGCGGGTGATGTATACTTGGCAGTAGGCCGTGCAGGGGTAGGTGACTCTTCTTTGTCCTCCCCCTTGGACTCGGTCGTCTCAGGATCCTCCCAGGATTCCGGGGAAGGCATAGTCCGTGTAACCCCAGTAGCATATGGCCCGCGGGTACCCTCTGCTGCGTGAACTCCACCACCTTGTCTACATACAAGCTGTGGAGGTAACTAGGCATGTCCCTGTGCTTTACTGACCTCCTATTGACATAAATGTCGCGGCTGGTCTCGAGGTCCCTGATGAAGCCGAACCCCCCCACACTTTGCAGAAAGACGGCACTACTAGCAAAGAAAGTGCAGATTCCAAAGGCTGAAGAAAATAAGGCCGGAGTTGGAGAAATCCTCAGACGCTGCAGAGATCAAAGCTCACAATCAGAGGTCTGACACACTCCTTCCTTAGCGCTCACTCCGGCAACTTACCTTCACAAGCCCACCCCCTAGGTTCACTTGCATAAGGGGGTGGCGCAGGCTTCAGCAGCAGCGTCTATAGAGGCGAAGTATTAATTATCTTCCCGCTCTGTAAATAGGGGCGGCACTCAATTTTCCCGCTTTTGAGGGGGTGTCACTATCTTTCCTGCTGGTAGCGAGATATTGGCGCTCTGAAAACAACAGGAAGGCCCTCAGGCGGCCATTTTAGGGCAATTGGAAAGTCCATTCAGTGACAGCAAGCAGTTTTATAAAATATAAGCCACAGCAGCATGTCCATCCAATTCTTCTTTATTGTGCAAAATTCCAAGCCACAGAATACAGATATAGCAAAGTTTCGGCTAGGAATAGCCTTTATCAATGCTGGCATTCAGGGCCAGGGATCGAGGGTGGCTAGGTGGGAATTTACGCTTTCTCTCAAATGTTTGTGAGATGGAGAGCTGAACGCTGGCGTGTGACATGGTTTAGATGCTTGGTGACGGAGGTGGTGGTGATGGTGGTACATCCCCTGTTTGCTGGGCGGCAGGTGACAACGTTCCTCCAGAGGCGGAGGAAGAGGCCCGAGGCGGCAGCAGCAGAAGAGGTAGCAGGGGGAGCCTGAGTGACTTCCTTTTTTTTAAGGTGTTTACTCCACTGCAGTTCATGCTTTGCATGCAGGTTGTGCTAAAGTTCAGAACGTTAATGCCTCGCTTCAGGCTCTGATGGCACAGCGTGCAAACCACTCGGGTCTTGTCGTCAGCACATTGTTTGAAGAAGTGCCATGCCAGGGAACTCCTTGAAGCTGCCTTTGGGGTGCTCGGTCCCAGATGGCGGCGGTCAGTAGCAGGCGGAGTCTCTTGGCGGCGGGTGTTCTGCTTTTGCCCACTGCTCCCTTGGTCTCACCACTGTCTCTTCCTCCGAACTGTGAAAGTCAGTGGCACGACCTTCATTCCATGTGGGGTCTAGGACCTCATCGTCCCCTGCATCGTCTTGATCCCTGACCTCCTGTTCAGTCTGCACACTGCAGAAAGATGCAGCAGTTGGCACCTGTGTTTCGTCATCATCAGAGACATGCTGAGGTGGTATTCCCATGTCCTCATCATCAGGAAACATAAGTGGTTGTGCGTCAGTGCATTCTATGTCTTTCACCGCTGGGGAAGGGCTAGGTGGATGCCCTTGGGAAACCCTGCCAGCGGAGTCTTCAAACAGCATAAGAGACTGCTGCATAACTTGCGGCTCAGACAGTTTCCCTGGTATGCATGGGGGTGATGTGACAGACTGATGGGCTTGGTTTTTAAGCGCCATCTGTGCGCTTTCTGCAGAAGACTGGGTGGGAGATAATGTGAACGTGCTGGATCCACTGTCGGCCACCCAATTGACTAATGCCTGTACCTGCTCAGGCCTTACCATTCTTAGAACGGCATTGGGCCCCACCAAATATCGCTGTAAATTATGGCGGCTACTGGGACCTGAGGTAGTTGGTACACTAGGACGTGTGGCTGTGGTAGAACGGCCATGTCCTCTCCCAGCACCAGAGGGTCCACTAACACCACCACGACCATGTCCGCGTCCTTTACTAGATGTTTTCCTCATTGTTATCGTTCACCACAACAACAAAAATATTATTTGGCCCAATGTATTGAATTCAAATTCAGGCCTTTTTTTTTACAGACACCTAACACTATCTGGCTATCTATTTAGGTACCGTATTACACTAATACAGGCACATCAGTAACCACAGATTTAGCTGACTATAAATTTGAGGCCTTTTTATACCTGGGTGACAGGTATACGTTTACGGACAAAATTAGACTGGGATATGCACAGTAGCGTGTGTGTGAAGTTATTGAGAATGACCCTATCTGCACCTTGAATCTTATATACCCTTTTAGGGATAAATTTAAAGTAGGCCTGATACAGCAGAAACCACTAATTTAGAGAATTGCTAAATTGGGAATTGTATTTCAACCCAGAACAAAAACCGTGCTTTGACGGACACTAAATAACTTGCCCAGCTACAGCAATAACCACAGATTTAGCTGACTATAAATTTGAGGCCTATTATTTAGGCGCTGGGTGACAGGTATACGTTTACAGACAGAATTAGACTGGGATATGGCCAAAAAATAACCACACTATTGATGGTTAAATGCACTTAGTGTGACAGCTTCACCCTGATGTAGGATATAGCCAAAAAACAACCACACTATTGAGGGTTAAATGCACTTGGTGACAGGCTCAGCTTGCCCCTGATGTAGTATATGGCCAAAAAATAGCCACACTATTGATGGTTAAATGCACTTGGTGTGACAGCTTCACCCTGATGTAGGATATAGCCAAAAAATAACCACACTATTGATGGTTAAATGTACTTGGTGGCAGCTTGTGCCGGCGCACCACAAGACACAAAATGGCCGCCGATCACCCCAGAAAAAAGTGACTGAAAAACGCTCTGGGCAGCCTAAAAACAGTGAGCAATTCAATAGCAGCAGTTCAATCATCCACAGCTGCAGATCGATCTCTGAATGAAGTCTTTTGGAGGAGTTAATCACTGCCTAATCTCGCCCTAACGTCGCAGCTGCAACCTCTCCCTATGCAGATCAGAGCAGAGTGACGGGCGGCGCTACGTGACTCCAGCTTAAATAGAGGCTGGGTCACATGCTGCACTGGCCAATCACAGCCATGCCAATAGTAGGCATGGCTGTGACGGCCTCTTGGGGCAAGTAGTATGACGCTTGTTGATTGGCTGCTTTGCAGCCTTTCAAAAAGCGCCAAGAAAGCGACGAACACCGAACCCGAATTTTTTACGAAAATGTTCGGGTCCGTGTCACGGACACCCCAAAATTCGGTACGAACCCGAACTATACAGTTCGGGTCCGCTCATCCCTAGTCCCTAACAGTCCAGCATAAAGGCAGGGCAGAGTGCTGGTTTGCAGAGTGCGATTGCATTTTGTGTTTTTACTATCTGTATTTTATGAATGTTTTGTACATATAAGGCCTCATGCACACGACAGTATTTTTTCTCGGTCCGCAAAAGGGGGTTCCGTTGTTCCGTGATCCGTGTCCGTTTTTCCTTCCGTTGTGTTTCCGTGTTTCCGTTTTTTTTTTGCGGACCGTCTTTAAAGAAGGATTGGTAAAAAAAAATTTAATAACTCCACCCAGGATACTGGTATAAATGAATTGCACCTGAGTTTTGTTTAGTGGCCATTTTCTGTAGTCTGCACAGAGTACAGAGGTGATTTTGGTTGCTTTTCTTTGCGATTTCACCATGGATGATGCATCTGAGGATGAGGTCTTAATGCATTGGCTTTCTTCTCGGCGATGGGGACCGCGCACTCCTGCGGTGCGTGAGGAACCTAGTAGAAGGCGTAGATTTTGGGTCCATCCGATTGTTTCCCAACGTTACCGGAAAGGACACTTCCATACCCTATACCAAGATCTGCGGCTGCATCCAGAGAAGTTTTTCTCCTTCTGCAGGATGTCAGTCAATACATTTGATCGCTTGCTGTCGTCTCTACGTACTGTCCTTACCTTCATGGACACCAATATGAGGCGCAGCATTACTCCTGAGGAAAGGCTCATCGTCACGTTGAGGTAAGCAATATTTAATTGATCAAGCTTCACCAGTAATGTGCCGTGCCTCTGTCAGGAGGAACGTGTTTTAAAATGGCTGCTGTTAGACATGTGCTTCTGTTTGGTGAAGTAACCTTTCTTTTCCCCTAATGTTTTGTGTCATTTTATTGTAAATTTTTGGTTGTGCCTACCGTTAATCCCTGTCACATAACACCCCAATATTGAAGGTTGTCTAAGCGTATGTGCAATTTTTGAACTTTGGATCCCCAAACGTCCTCAAGTCACTACAATACTCCGCAGCACTCGCAAGAATAATTTGAGAAAAAATGTTGTGGATAGTCAGGCAGCCAGGTTACAGCAGTTTGTATCCTGGCCGTGTGAGTGACTAAATCTCCTGTAATAAATATAACTTTATCGGGTACTGCATCAGATTATATTGTAGTGTCTTTAAGCTTTTGGCCCCTCAGTCAGGATCCCTAGATGCGTGCACCACCCTGCTTGAAGCCTATATTCCAGTCTGTACCTTATTTTGTGTTTGAGGTTGTTGCAAAACCCTGGGATTTGCATCTTTCGTCCTCATCATGCGTAATGTTCCCATATAAGTTATAATTTGCCAATAACGTACAACATTTCAAAGGGGATAAAGACAGTACTTGTAACTTAGTTCTGGTCGTACTGCCCACACCCCAATAGCTGATAGTGTTTAGCTCGTAGCCCCTAGTGTTTGCCTTTTTTGGGGGGTTTTGGCCACAATGGACTTCGGGACTTTTATATCTTATCTGGGGTCCAACATTATATGTCATTGATGTATCTGATGTTCCCTTTGTTTTTCCGCTGTTTGATTCTTTTTCATTACATTTTTCCACAGATTCCTTGCCACGGGGAACTCATTTGCATCGCTGCATTTTGAGTTTCTTTTAGGAACCTCGACGATATCTCGGATTGTTCGACACACTTGCCAGGTCATCTGGCAGCAACTCCGAGAGACGATGATGCCGCAGCCCAAGGTGGACGATTGGCTTCGGATCGCTGAGGGCTTCCAAATTTCTGCGCAGTTTCCAAACTGCATCGGGGCAATGGATGGCAAGCACATCCGTGTGAAGAAGCCTCCTCATTCAGGGTCCCGATTCTTCAATTATAAGCAATATTTTTCGGTAGTGCTGATGGCTGTTGCTGACAGTAACTACCGGTTTATAATGGTTGATATCGGGGCCTATGGAAGCACTGCTGATGCACGCATCTTTAGTTCTAGAATGGGTGAGCGGCTTCGTGCCAACCAGCTTGCCCTGCCCGGATCTGCTGGTCCGCCGGCTCCATTTGTCATCGTGGCGGATGAAGGGTTTGCCTTAACTCACCATGTTATGCGGCCCTTTCCAAAGCGTGGTTTGGATGTCAGGAGGCGTATTTTCAACTACCGGTTGACTCGTGCCCGTCGGTATGTTGAGTGCGCTTTCGGAATACTCTCTAGCAAATGGAGGGTGTTTATGTCATCCATACAGATGGATCCGGAGAATGCTACCCTGGTGATTCAAGCTTGTGTTGTTCTACACAACTTCACCAGGATTCACGAGGCTTCCTCTTCTGTTGACATGGAAGATTTGCCCGCGTCAGCAGGTTTGGGCTTGGATCAGACCCTGCATAGACGACCTTGGACTGCAGGCCTTGCAGTTCGAGAACTCTATGCAGACTACTTTCTAAGCCCAGAGGGGTCCTTGCCATGGCAGAGGGACTCAATTCGTGGCAGTGTTTGATTTCTTCTGTTCTCGTTAGTTTTTTTTGTTTTCCAGATAGCTTATGTAATTTTAGACATAGTTGAGTGTAGGGACTCGCAAGACAATGAGGACCCTTGACGTGGGCTTGCGGACTGAGGTTTTTTGGAACTAAAAGCAAATCAATCTTTTTATCCCCAAACAAGATCTTTGTTTTTCCTATTTTAGAAACCGCCTATAAATGGATTTGCTATATGTTTCCCAAAACCTTCTAATACCTCTAAAAATGATTTGAGTCAAGTGGCCGTCAACATGTAAAATAAACTTGTTTTACTACTACAAGTATTGTTTGTGTCTCTTTGAAGTGTCTTTATAGAAATATGAGAGATGTATATATGAAAATTAGTAGAAAATTAGAAATTTACACTGTCACATTCTACATGTCGTCCTCATACATGATCTGCTTTTGGGATACCGAAAAGAAACATTTGTAAGTGTGTTTGGTTGAAATTGTACATAGCCACTAGCTTTGCAGGACAAACAGGAGGATAATATTTTATTAGGCCCAAACCCAAAATTTAAGAAAAGGTGGGTTTGGCCGTGTGCATTATACTCTCCTCTTTTTTTTTTTAAACATTACCTGACGTCCAAACAGATGTTGGTACCAACACCTAGTTAAAAGAGCAAGATCAATGATGGCTAACCTTGGCACTGCAGCTGGGTAAAATCTCCAACTCACAAGTTGTCCCCCTAGCTTCGTTGATTAGTTTAAAAAACACGATAGAAATAAATGGAGCATGCTGGGAGTTGGAAATCTTTCCCATCACTGCCCTATGTAATAATTTGTATTGCTACTTCTCCATCCACAAATGGGTGAGTTGTTTGGAAAGCATCATCCCATAGTTTGTTCCGTTTTAGATGCCAGCACATTTTGGTAGGCTGTTTAAATAAATACCAGACACATTCTTTGAGTGAAATTTTTTTTAG
The DNA here is from genome assembly GCF_014858855.1 of Bufo gargarizans. Taxonomy (NCBI): domain Eukaryota; kingdom Metazoa; phylum Chordata; class Amphibia; order Anura; family Bufonidae; genus Bufo; species Bufo gargarizans. The sequence continues at coordinate 9,180,199 of NC_058083.1, forward strand.
ACGGAAAACCTAAGGTCTCCACAATTTTAGAAACAAAGGTATGTGGGCACAAATTGGCCCATAAATAAAAAACACAAATACACGATAAACACAATAAATAACAAAATTAAAGCTCAAACAAATCCCTGGTGAAGGGACCAGGCTGGTAAGAACTGCCAGGCCTCTGCTGTTAGTGGGGCAGTGGCATAGGGGGCAGCCTGTGTGTAAAATTGCGTCGATGGCCGGCTGGCTTCCGGGGCCACCTGGTAAGAGGGGCCAGGTACAGGGGGGCCATGGGGTTGTGCTTGACTCGGCCCAGCCACATTTTGCGCACGTGAAGCGAGTATGCGCCGTCTCACATGGCATAGTTCTCCAAGGATATCTTCCTCGTAGGGGGAAGAGAATAGCTCAATGAGCATTGCTATCCCCGACTCACACGAGCTCAAACGGTGGGCAGGGACGCCCCTGAGCAGCGGACCCAGCCCCCTCACCACGGCTTCTTCCGGGCCCTCACTCCTCCTCTTGGCCAGGAACTCGATGACACGGGCATCAATTTGTTCCCGTGTGTCTGGAACAGAGAAAGCCTGAGGGCCAGTACGTCTCCGCCTTGGACGAGGCTGCGGGGTGGGATCCAGGGTCCCCTGTGAATGGGTTGGGGGCTCCAGTGGTGGCTGGTGGGGCTCCTCAGCCTGGGGATGGGAGGGGCTGCTCTCCGGGGAGAAAACGGCTGGCGTTTCACTGCCCCCAGCATCCGAATCCTCCTCCGGATCATCGTCCAAGCTGTCCACAGTACTGTATGGAAACATTATAGATAAGAAGATATTAATTTAATGCTGCCCAACATTGTGGATTGTCAAAAGGTTTAGATCACTCTAAAAATTTAAACAAATGGAGTCTACTTGTTTGGACAAGTCCAAACTTTACAAAAAGTGGATTATCCTTGTGAGATGAAAACTTAACATATCCATTCCAACACTAAATAATCACTGATGAATCCTAATGTGAGCAAGTACTCTTTTTTGGACTGTTAAAAAACTGAACACTGATAGAGGTTTGTGGATGTCCTGTTTTGAAAAACGGTGAACACATTCGATGAGCTAACTAAGTGCTGAAATTCTCCACATCGGCATTGTGGATGTGTTTGTACACTCTCACACTCGTTAGGGTTTATTCCAGCTTCCAAAATAATAATTCCTGGACATTTCAAATGCTTCCTAAGGTCAGGGTTGAAGTTTCTCTTCAAAAACTGTGCCAGGAATGCAGAAGGTGCATCATTAGTCAATGTATAATACTACAATCTATTGCGCATTTGGCATAATATCTGCCGGAAAACATTTTTGGAAACTTAAATGCAACTATAGAATATTGTTTCTGGAAAATTTCATAGTCACGAGGTCCTGTTAATAAACTATAATGTAAAAAATTTACAAAGCTTTAAAAAAAAAAGGAATACTGCGAAAAAAACAATGCTGGAAACACTATTCAGGCACCTCTGACTGGTAAGGCCTGGCCCAATCGTTAGCACATATTTCAAACATATCCAATGTTAAGGGACACATTCTCATATTGACGTATTGGTGAAAATTTAATGTATATATTAGCCACAGCTCACTCCAGCAAACCACATGCACCACCAGGCTGCAGTGAACTGCAATGTGATAACCTATGACCTGAAGCTTCCTTCCTGTATTGAAATTATTATTATTTTTTTTATTGGGCTCAAATCTGGCAGACAGTTTTGCCATGCAAAAGATTAATAAAACGGACGCGGATGACAAACGGTTGTGCATCCGAGAATTTCGCGGACCCATTGATTTGAATGGGTTCGCGAACCGTTGTCCGCGTAAAAAATAGGACAGGTCATTTTTTTTTGACGGACTGGAACAACGGAACGCGGATGCCAAACGGTGCATTTTCCGATTTTTCCACGGACCCATTGAAAGTCAATGGGTCCGCGAAAAAAAAGGGAAAACGGAACAACGGCCACGGATGCACACAACGGTCGTGTGCATGAGGCCTAAGTATAAATATAAGGTTTGTTATTTATTAGCATTTACGTATGCTAAAGCTCTGACTAGTTACAAAAAAATATATACTGTGACCTTGTATTTGCTGCTTGAGAATGGTCCCAGCAAGTGGACCAAAAAGCATGGGTGAATAAAGGATTTCACATTTTTTTCACCATTTCCAAGTGCTGCGGTTTTTTCATATATAACTGTTCGAGTTAGTACCGTTGGCACTCCGCCTTATATACTAAGAGGTGTTGCCCTGGATTGTACTTTTCTTTAATAGAGATGTATACGAGAATTTTTATGCATTGATGCAAATCTGTCAACTACTTGATCCATGTTTATCTTGTCTGCAAGCCTAAACTCAATTGCTAGTGTGGCAAGATCTGACAGCCTTTCCTCCGTCATTGTGGTACGCAAATAGGATTTGATCAGTCTCAGTGCTGAAAAACTTATCTCACAAGATGAACTGCTAACTGGCAAATCGCATGCAATTTTACACAGTATGTACAATTCAAAGAAGGGAACAGCATAAGGGTGCAGAAAGTTTGTGAACTTCATGACAGTGTTAAAATTTATGCCATCGGATTCTTCTTTCCTCTTAAAAGTCTCAAGATCCTGCTTGAGTTCCGTTTCTAAATACTCCAAACTACAGCCATAGAATTTTGCCATTGAGGCCAACTTTTGTAAATGCAAAAAACAATCCGCTTTTGGGTTACGTGGCCAAATGCCTTCCATTACATGCAAGGAATCCCTTGAAAAACATGATTTTAATTCTGATATTATTTTGTTAAGAACAACATAGACAAAATGCTGTATAAATCTTCTTTTTTGCTCAGTTGTGTTCGTTGACCCACTGTTTCCATGATGATGTGGTTCCTTAACTTCAAAGGTGGTCTGCGGCAGGAGTTTCTATTCCACATTTAATGCACAAATCCATTGCATCCACCCAAACCTTTCCTATTGCGGAAGATTGTACGGATCCTGTAGAGTCGCCTTCTTCATTTTGTACTTCTTCAAGTTGGATATTTTTTTTTAGTAATGGTTGTTTTGGCCCTTCAGTAGCACATTGACTGATGTCACAGGGCCCTGGTGGCTTGCTTTTGATGCCACCACTGGGTCTATGTACCAAAAACTGGTCATAATCGCAGGATTGGGAGGATTCGACATGAGCACTGTATGGATGTGAGCTTGTTGATGGCAAACTAGATTCATCAAACTGTGGTAATAGCTCAAGGTCCCCCACATCTTCAAGATAAAAATCACTTTCTGGGGAATCTTTCTCCACTAGAGTTTAGCGGACACCTGGATGTTCGGGTTCGGCCGAACTTGAAAAAAAAATTTGGGTTCGGAACCCGAACTTGACCCCAAACCCCATTGAAGTCAATAGGTACCCGAACTTTTGAGCACTGAAATGGCTGTAAAAATGTCATGGAAAGAGCTAGAGGGCTGCAAAGGGCAGCAAAATGTGCTTAGGAGCATGGCAAATGCTCTGCAAACAAATGTGGATAGGCGACCTCTTCCTCCTCCCATGCCTTCGCCTTGTGCTTCCCCTTTTTAGTTTTTTTAAGGTCTTTTAGTAGACCTTAAAAAAATAAAAATTAGGAATGATTTAGGAAGAAGAGGTTGAGAAGTCGGTGCATGTGGCCGTGTAGGCTCACGTGGCGGTCTAGGTGGAAGCGGCGGCGAAGGAGGAATAGGTAGCCAACATAGATGTGTGTTATTTTGCATTTTTACATAGGGGTATCCCCCAAAATATTGGGACATAAAAAAAAAAAAAAAAAAAAGGAATAAGTGCACTTGAGTACAAGGATGGATGGTTGAGGCTGTTAGAACTGTCTATTCTGCACAAGGTACAGACAAGTCCTGAGGGATCCAAGCCTGGTTAATTTTAATGAACGTGAGCTTGTCCACGTTGGCTGTGGACAGACGGCTGCGTTTGTCTGTAATGACGCCTCCTGCCGTGCTAAATACACGTTCAAATAGTATACTGGTTGCAAGGCAGGCCAGCACCTCCAAGGCATTCAGGGCAAGCTCTGGCCATGTGGAAAATTTAGAGACCCAGAAATTGAATGGGGCAGAACCATCAGTCTGTACGTGTAGTCGTGTGCACAGGTACTGTTCCACCATGTTTAAATGCTGCCTCCTGCTAACACGCTCCATATCAGCAGTTGGGGCCGGTTATTGCGGCGAGGTGACAAAGCTTTTTCACATGTCGGCCATGCTAACGCTGACACAGCTGCGTTGGCGACCTCTTCCTCCTCCCATGCCTTCGCCTTGTGCTTCCCCTTGTCCCCCGGCGTCAGTTAGGAATGCTCTCAGAAGCGCGTCTACCAGCGTGCGCCTGTAGTCGCGCATCTTCCGATCACGCTCCAGTGAGGCAATTAAGGACGGCACATTGTCTTTGTAACGGGGATTCAGCAGCGTGGCCACCCAGTAGTCAGCACACGTTAAAATGTGGGCAACTCTGCTGTTGTTGCGCAGGCACTGCAGCATGTAGTAGCTCATGTGTGCCCAGAAGTAAGGACAAGCTGTCCTCTGTGGAAGGCGTATCGTCTGCGTCCTCCGTATCCCCCCAGCCACGCACCAGTGATGGGCCCGAGCTGCTTTGGATGCCACCCCGCTGTGAACATGCTTCATCCCCATCCCAAATTTGTACCTGGCCTCTGCTGTTTCAATAATCCTCTTTTTGAGCCACTTCTATAAGACTGGCCTGAAAGTGTTAGAGATGACCCCTCTTCCTCGTCCTGGGCCACATCCTCTTCCATCATCGCTCTAAGTGTTTTCTAAAGGAGACATAGAAGTGGTATTGTAACGCTGATAACGGCGTCATCGCCATTGGCCATGTTGGTGGAGTACTCAAAACAGTGCAACAGGGCACACAGGTCTCACATGGAGGCCCAGTCATTGGTGGTGAAGTGGTGCTGTTCCGCAGTGCGACTGACCCGTGCGTGCTGCAGCTGAAACTCCACTATGGCCTGCTGCTGCTCGCACAGTCTCTCCAGCATGTGCAAGGTGGAGTTCCACCTGGTGGGCACGTCGCATATGAGGCGGTGAGCGGGAAGGCCGAAGTTACGCTGTAGAGCAGACAGGCGAGCAGCGGCAGGATGAGAACGTCGGAAGCGCGCACAGACGGCCCGCACTTTACGCAGCAGCTCTGACATGTCGGGGTAGTTGTGAATGCCAGGCAAGGGATGTGTGTCAAACCGGCTAGTCCCAGATCTGCAACGAGATTTCGCCCATTATCGCACACCACCAGGCCGGGCTTGAGGCTCACTAGCAGCAACCACTCGTCGGTCTGTTGTTCTATACCCCGCCACAACTCCTGCGCGGTGTGGGGCCTGTCCCCCAAACACATCAGTTTCAGAACAGCCTTCTGACGTTTACCCCGGTCTGTGCTGAAGTTGGTGGTGAAGGTCTGTCTCTGACTGGATAAGGAGGTGGTAGAACAAGAGGAGGAACCCGAGTAGGAAGATGAGGCAACAGGAGGCAAAGAATGATGACCTGCGATCCTTGGCGGCGGAAGGACGTGCACTAAACAGCTCTCCGCCTTGGGCCCAGCCGCCACTACATTTACCCAGTGTGCAGTTAGGGAGATATAGCGTCCCTGGCCGTTCTTACTGGTCCACGTATCTGTGGTTAGGTGGACCTTGCCACAGATGGCGTTGCGCAGTGCACACTTGATTGTATCCGATACTTGGTTGTGCAGGGAGGGCAGGGAACGACGTTCTGTGGGACAGCTAGCGACATGAGCTGTTTGAAGCTTTCCGTCTCCACCAGCATTTCAAATGCCAGCATTCAGGGTCAGGGATTAAAGGGTTTCTACCACTTCGGTTTCACATATTTAGCTGTCAGACACTAGCGATCCGCTAGTGTCTGCTCTGCCCAACCATCCTAATATAATTGCTTTTGGGGCAGCCGTTTTGCTTAAAAAAAATGAACTTTTATTAATATGCTAATGAGCCTCTAGGTGCTATGGGGGCGTCATTAGCACCTAGAGGCTCCGTCTACCTTCAGAAACTGCCGCCGCCCAGCGCGTCCCTCCAGCCCGCCCATCTCCTCCTGAATGCGATCCTCCTTGTGAGCGCCTGTATTCGGCGCATGCGCAGTGAATGTCTGACAGCTTCCCTGCTCAGACATCTCCACTGCGCCTGTTCCTCGGAGCACTATGGCGTCATCGCGCAGGCGCAGTGGAGATGTCTCAGCAAGGAAGCGGTCAGACATTCACTGCGCATGCGCAGAATACATACGCTCACAAGGAGGATCGCATTCAGAAGGAGATGGGCGGGCTGGAGGGACGCGCTGGGTGGCGGCAGTTTCTGAAGGTAGACGGAGCCTCTAGGTGCTAATGACGCCCCCATAGCACCTAGAGGCTCATTAGCATATTAATAAAAGTTCTTTTTTTAGCAAAACGGCTGCCCCAAAAGCAATTATATTAGGATGGTTGGGCAGAGCAGACACTAGCGGATCGCTAGTGTCTGACAGCTAAATATGTGCAGCGAAGTGGTAGAAACCCTTTAAGTGTGGCTAGGTGGGAATTTACGTTTTTTATCAAAGGTTTGTGAGATGGAGAGCTGAACGCTTCCGTGTGACATGGTGGAGATGCTTGGTGACTGAGGTGGTGTTGTTGGTGGCACATCCTCTGTTTGCTGGGCTGCAGGTGCCAACGTTCCTCCAGAGGCGGAGGAAGAGGCCGAGGCAGCAGGAGGGGCCTGAGCCCCTTCTTGGTTTTAAAGGTGCTTACTCCACTGCAGCCCGTGTCTCGCATGTAGATGCCTGGTCATGCAGGTTGTGCTAAGGTTCAGAACGTTAATGCCTCGCTTCAGGCTCTGTTGGCAGAGCGTGCAAACCACTTGGGCCTTGTTGTCAGCACATTGTGTGAAGAAGTGCCATGCCAGGGAACTTCTTGAAGCTGCCTTTGGTGTGCTCGGTCCCTGGTGACGGTGGCCAGTAGCAGGCAAACTGTTTTAGCGACGGCTTCTCTTGTTTTGCACCCTGCTCCCGCTTTTGCTACGCTGTCGGCTCGGTCTCACCACTGCCTCTTCCTCCGAACTCAAAGTCAGTGGCACGACCTTCATTTCATGTGGGGTCTAGGACCTCATCATCCCCTGCATTGTCTTGCACCCAGTCTTCCTCCTTTTCGGTCTGCACACTGCAGAGAGACGCAGCATTTGGCACCTGTGTTTTGTCATAATCAGAGACGTGCTGAGGTGGTATTCCCATGTCCTCATCAGGAAACATAAGTGGTTGTGCGTCAGTGCATTCTATGTCTTCCACCCCTTGGGAAGGGCCAGCAGAGTCTTCAAACAACATAAGAGACTGCTGCATGACTTGAGGCTCAGACAGGTTCTCCGATATGCACGGGGGTGATGTGACAGGCTGATGGGCATGGGTTTCAGGCACCACCTGTGCGCTTTCTGCAGAAGACTGGGTGGGAGATAATGTGAACGTGCTGGATCCACTGTCGGCCACCCAATTGACTAGCACCTGTACTTGCTCCGGCCTTACCATCCTTAGAACGGCATTAGGCCCGACCAAATATCGCTGTAGATTCTGGCAGCTATTGGGACCTGAGGTAGTAGGTTCAGTAGGACTTGTAGCTGTGGCAGAACGGCCACGTCCTCTTTCTGCACCAGAGGCTCCACCACAAACTTGACCGCGTCCCTTATTAGATATATACTTCATAGTTAGCGTTCACAAAGCAAAGTAAAAAGTGGTTAAGTCTGTTAAAAATAATTAACCGCCAATAAAAACCCTGATGTATTGTATTGCACTTAATTGTTTTATTTTTTATTTATTTTTCACTCTATATGACAGCGGTATTTGTGCCCTAAATTTCACAGTAACTTATGCATGTCTAATCCCAGATGTGCAATATATTAGAGGGGTTTTCACCCCAGTAAGCACAAAGCCGTATTGCTGGCCTAAATGTGACAGTCACTTTTGCATGTCTAATCCGAGATGTGCAGTGTATCAGAGGTTTTTTTCACCCCAGTAAGCACAAAGCCGTATTTCTGGCCTAAATGTTACAGTCACACAGTCATTTATGCACGTATATTTCCAGATGTGCAGTATATTAGAGGGTTTTTTCACCCCAGCAAGCACAAAGCCGTGTGGCCATGCACACTAATTACTTTAAAAAAAAAATTAAGAAAATAAATAATGTCTGATTATTTAAAAATGGATCGATACTGACATTAATCAATACATAAATATAATTAAAAACCAACTGTACATTTCATATTTTGAATAATCTACATATTATACAGTAAATACATTTAGAAATACAATATATATATATATATATGTGAATAAAACTATAAATATATAAAAAATATCACAATAAATACTATTATTTATTAAAACATGATCAATACATTACAATAAATAAAATCGTTAATCAATATGTAAATAATTGAAATATGTCATACACCCTATTACTGAATTAAAACACATGATTATATTTAATTAAAAATCATAAAATACATAAAAAACTACATATATACATTTTTAAATTCATGATTAATAAATTAACAAATAGATAAAATATAGTGCAAATTCATATAATGTATCAAAAATAAATTCTTTGTAATTAATAAATCAATTCATATATAAATATAAATAAAAAATGTAATAAATAATTAAAAATATCAATAAATAAGAACCGACAGCGGGGGCCAAGAAGTCACTGCCGATCCAGGACTCGTTCATCTTGATGAATGTGAGTCTGTCCACGGAGTCAGTGGACAGACGAGTCCACTTGTCCGTGACCACCCCACCTGCCGCGCTAAAAGTCCGCTCAGACAGTACCTCCAGCTCATACTGAGCGAGCTCACAGCAGGTGTGCAGCCTGGCGACCCAGTACTCCATAGGGTTGTCGGTGCTCATGCTGTCGGAAGCACTGACTGACCCCATGTAGTGAGCCACCATGCGGGCCAGCCGCTGGTGGTGACTACTGCTGCTGCTACTGGGTCGCGCAGACTGGTAGAACAGCCTCATCATTACCCATAAGGTCACCAGCTCGGCTGGTGCTGCTGGGACCAGCCGTCAGCTGGGACCAGCCGTCAGCTGGGTGAGATGGGCGGGGATAACTGGAACCTGAGGCCGCAGGTTAGCCTCATCCAGCCGTTTGATGAGACAGGCCCGCAGTTTTTCCATCCAGGCCTGTCTCCAGCTTGCTGAGATGAACTGCTCCAGCTTCCCCTTGCATCTAGGGTCTAAAAGGGTGGCCAACCATAAATCGTCACTCTCCTTCATTTTCCTGATCCGGGGGTCCCTCCTGAGGCAGCGCAGCATGTGGGCAGCCATAGAGAAGAGGACAGCTCGCTGTGCCTCCTCATGGCTGCCAGGGACCATGACATCCTGGTCCTCAAGCTGCTGTTCATGATGGTCCCTGTTGCTGCTGCCCCAACCCCGGACTAACGGTGCCCCCAACACCGTCTATCCCTCCTGACTCCTGGACGTCGTAAATGTCTTCCTCCACGTCGTCCTGGTCTTGGTGGAGCCAGGCCGCCTCATCTTGCTCCGACAAGGCACTTTCCCCAGCCTCGAGCAGGCGATCTAGGGTCCTGTCCAGCAGGAACACTAAGGGGAGCACGTCATTGAGGCGGACATGCTCCCCGCTGACCATCTTGGTCGCCTGCTCAAATGGGGCCAACACATGGCAGACCTGCTGTATCTGCCCCCACTCCACATTAGTGATGTATGGGAGTAGGTTGGTTGGCCCTGGAGTGCCTAGGTCCAGCAGGTATTCCCTCACCGCCCTTCTCTGGCGAAGAAATGGCGGCTGGGGACACGCCATTTAGGTTGGGTCTGCTTCAACATCTGCCTGAATGGATTGCTATCCACAAGGTTGAAAGGCAGCAGATGTTGGGCAATAACCCTTGCCAGGAGCCCATTGAGAGAACACACTCGTCTGTCCCCGGTAGCGTAGGGCGCGGTGCGTTCGAAAGCCTCAGCAATTGAGGGCTGGCGCCGTACGGCAGAGGAGGAGGACATGAAGGAGGGTGCAGTGAAGGCAGAGGTATGGCTGCTGGTACCAGTACCTCTAGGAGAGGGAGCGGTTGAGTGGGACTGAATTTGAGTCTGCTGTTGCTGCTGATGCTGAACAGTGGCAGGAGGTGCTGTCCCCTGCACACTGGTGATGTCGCTGCTGCTACGACCACCCCGCATTTCTTCCTACTCCCGCCAGTGATTAACTCTAAGGTGCTGGGTCACGGCAGTGTTACCCAGCCGAGCCAAACACCTCCCTCTCCTCACCCTATGCCATGCCAATTGTGACATCATCTGCTGCCAGGGTGAAATAGGCCCAAACAGGCGACTTCCGCCCAAACCTCTGGTCAGATGGGGCGGAGGATACCGGAGCTGGCTGCTGCTGCTGCCTGCCGCTCTTACCAGTGGAGGCCCTGACACTGGGCTCCCTGGTGACCTGGCGCACCATTTGCCTCGCCTGCCTACCTTTGTCAGTGCTGCTATCACGTGACGAAGGAGGTGGCACACTCTGGGTCACCCTCCTCCTCAGACTCAAGGCCCCCATGTGATGGACTGAGAGGTACAGCTAACGTGGAACCCCTGCCATGGCTCTGCTGTCCCCTCACTGACACCTGAGTCTGACTAGGTGCGGGAGTAGTGTGGCTAACCTCACCCGCACCCGTATGAAGGGATGTCACTGGGGTACTCACGGGAGGTACCCCCTCCTCCTCTATCCCTTCCATAAGGTCCTGACGATCCGGTGGACTAAATTCCAGATCGCCCTCCTGCATTAACTCCCTTAAGATGTCCCTCTCACTGTCGCTAAACAGGAGCAGGGTAGTATCTTGGGGACTGGGGGGTAGTGAAGGAGAAGGTGGAGTTGCCCCACCGCTGCTGATGCTGCCGGATGAATCAGTGGTGCTCGATTGTGCCACATAAGCCACAATTACATCCACATCGTCAGAACCGATTGGGCATCTGCCACGCCCATAAAACTCTGGGATCAGGCTTGCTCCACTACTGACTGCGCCTGCCTGTCCATGGCTGGCTGCTGTCCAGCGGTGTTCCTTCTCCTGCCCCTACTACTTCTCTGGCTGCGTGCCTCGCCTTTGTGGCTCATTTATTTTTATTTTTTGAAGAACCACAAAAAAATATATAATAAATGGGATAAACTTTATTGTGACGGTGACAATAAAAAAATATTAAATAACAAAATTAATAAAATAAAGTTATTGAAACCAAAAAGAAATTAACTTGAAAAAAAAAAAACTTAGAAGACTAATTAATTATTAATATATGTTCTTTTTTATTAGTATTTTGCACTACTATTGTTTTTAATCCTTCCTACACAACAAAGACATAAAGTAACACAAACTTTTTTTTTCTACTACCTAAAAAGACACGGACTAAGACAAAACGAACACAAGTAACACTATAACTTTTTTTATTTTATTTTTTCTACTACCAACAAAGACACGGACTAAGGCTGGGTTCAGACCTGAGCGTATTTGATATGCGCGTTTTATGCGCGACTAAACGCGCGTTTTTGTCCATAGTCAACGCGCGTAAAACGCACATTTGTGTGATTGACAGCAGTGTTGTCCAATGAAAATACAGCCCTGTCTATATGAAAGGTGTCTAATGAGAGAGAAATGGAGGTGAGAAATTTAATGTGTGTTGGGAGAGTGGATTGTTTGCAGTCATGGAATTCTCCAGAAGGCGACAAATTGCGTCAATTGTGGCAGCAATCCTTCTCCGACGTTTGCGGCGAAGGAGAGAGAGCAGGCAATGCTTCTGGGACCATCCTGTCATTGCCAATCGACAGGAAAGGGCACAGTAATGGGCACTGTACGAGACACTCCGGGCCCATGAAGACGAATTTATTTCCTACACGCGGATGTCCATCACCGGGTTTGTACATATACAATAGTTATAGTTCCAATTGTGAAGGTACCAGTTGTAGTTTTTTTCATTTTCAATAGCTTTGATGAGCTCCTGGGGTTGTTGGGCACCCGTTTACAACGTCAGGACACCTTCATGTGGGACAGTATACCACCAGCGGAAAGACTAATTATTACTTTGCGGTAAGTAGACTGTAATTGTGGCCTTATAAAGCATTTGCATTGTGTGGTGACTGGATATTAGTGTGGCCTTTGTTATTTTCTACTGGTGGTTGTGACGTTTCGAGTGTTTTTGAGGGGTGGTATTGGATCTGTATGCCTTTTAAATTTGGTATATAGATACCATACATACATAGTTTACCCACATTTTTCCCTATGGAAACACTCTTCGAAATAAGAGTCCCAAAATGTTTGCAAATGTTTTTATTTTTAGGAAAAGTAATAACATCTTACAGTTCCTCAAAAAATGTGCAAACTGTGTTTAACACAATCAACATAAGTATCGTACTTTTTTCTTTTTTTATAATCCTTTATTATTTTCTGGAGCAAATATACAAATTCTCATATCAACCAGTTAAAATTTGCAAAAATACTTTATACACGTTAATACACTTGTTCCTTTTAACCCACCCCATCCCTTTTGTTTCCCTGCTGAGGGATCCGTCCGCATTTTAATATCTACCTTGATTTCTGTTTTCAAAAATTCCCAGTATAAGGGATCTTGGGAGCCTGCAGCAAGTAAGGGAGCCATCACTCCAATTTCCTTGCCACTCATCTATAGGCCTCAATAGTGTCTAGCCGAGCCCTCCATTCATAAAAACTAGGGCTATTCTTCGTACCCCAATATTTAATTATCAAGGCCTTGCACCATAAAACCTTCCATGCTAACTCGTAATTGGTAGGGGGTCAGCTCAGAGCGGGGGAAAAGACCCAATATTGCCTGCGTAAAACTTCGCTTCAATTTGATCTTATATCTTTTAAATAATTCCTCATAGATACTGGTCCAAAACCCATGCACTTCTGGACAATTCCATAGTAGGTGACCTAACTCTGCATTTTCTGATGAACATTTCCAACACAAGTCCTTCCTTTCCTTATATATCTTGGCGAGGAAGACGGGGGAGTAGTATAGGCGGTGAACAATCTTGAACTGTATCAATCTGTATTTCTGAGAGATCGATACTTTTTTTATGTATTGATATACCATATCCCATTCCGAGGTGTTCCCCTCGCCCAATTCAGCTTCCCAGCCTCCCTCACTTTTAAATATAGTTATTTCCCCCAAACAGTCCCGGAGTTTGTGATATATTTGAGAGAGTGTAAGTTGAGTATCCTTAAATCTGAAACAATAATCCAAAAGGGGGCTTGCCCTAATGGCCAATAAACTTTTATCCTGAGTGCTCTTATATTCGTGACTAATTTGTGCATACCTATATCTATCTAAGAAAGACGGTGTACCTTTTATTAATTCATCTAAAGGAATAATATTACCGTGTGATATTATATGTTAAGCGGTTAATTCCGCGTGAATTCCAGTATTTATCATCTACAATTGACTTAAATTCTTTTAAATTATAATTGTGCCAAAGTGGGGTAAAATAAGTAGGGAATGTCTCACCCAGTAATTTTTTTTATCTTATTCCAAACCTTATTTAGTGTATCGCTAATCAAACATTGTTTTTTCCTCATGTCCAGGACAGAAAAAATATCCCCATATGGCCCCTGGAAATCCCTTAAGAGGATACCCAACAACAAAGCGGCCTGGCTTTCTGCCCTCCCCCCTCCCAAACACCACTTTATCTGTGCTGCAATATAGTATCCCTTGAGGAATGGAAGGGAAAGGCCACCCCTTCTCTCCGATATACAGAGATATTTTTGCTTAACCCTTCCCCTCCCCCAGATTAAGTCGTTCATCAATTTGTCCACTAACCCAAAGATGGAATCATCAATCCATATCGGGCATGCTGTCGGAGGGTATAATGCAATAGGGAGGACCACCATCTTGATCAGTGCAATCCTTTCCTCCTGATACAGAGGCAGCTTCTGCCAAGACCGGATCTTCTCCCTGATCTTATTAACCATAGGAGTTATATTTAAGGAATTATATCGAGACAGGTCTGCACTTATACTGATACCCAGATATCGGATTGAATCAGTTAGTCCGAGTAACTTAATGCCTAAGGGCCTGTCAGGGGGCACTCGGACCAGAGGGAGAAGTTCAGATTTATCCCAGTTTACTTTATACCCCGATATCGCCCCATATTCTTTCAAGATATTCATAACAGGTGTAACGGCTTTCCATCCCTGCCTCAGGAATACAAGAATGTCGTCCGCATATAGACTAATCTTATCTTCCTCTCCTCTCCCTCCAAATCCTATGATCTGATTAGACTGCCGGATTTTACAAGCGAGAGGTTCCAGAGCTAGGGCAAATATCAGAGGTGAAAGGGGACAACCCTGCCGTGTACCTCACTGTAGGGGAAGCTGTTCCGAGTCCCTGGCCCTAGAATCCGAATAAAGTAAGTGTATCCATTTAATGAAATGTTCGCCCAAATTCATTTTATCCAAAGTCGCCCACAGGAAGGACCACTCCACCCTGTCAAAGGCCTTCTCGGCGTCCAAAGACAGAATGGAGCGATCCTCTCCCTCCCCAACATACGCTAAGAAAGGCCCTGCGAATATTAGATTGTATATCTCGTTTTGGGATGAAACCCGTCTAATCCAAATGGATCAGACGGTGAACAACCCCCCTTAACCTGTCTGCAAGTACTTTTGCTAGTATCTTGTAATCGGTATTGAGTAGTGAAATAGAGCGATACACCCCCACCTCTGTCTTATCTTTATCTTTCTTCAGGATTAAGGAAATGGAGGCTTCCCTCAAGGAGGGGGGGAGTAAACCCCTCCTCCAAGATTCATTAAACATTTTCAGAAGAAGAGGCAGTACGGTTTTGCGATATGCTCTGTAAAATTCAAAAGGTATGCCGTCTCTGCCCGGAGCCGTATTGCCCTTTATACTGTAAACAGCTTTCTCCACCTCTTCAAGAGAAAGTGGCAAATTTAGTTTGGCACTATCTTGCCCGGAAAGGCAAGGGAGTGCCATACCTTCATCCACTCCGAGGTCCGACCGATACACTTTATTAAAGTGTTCTACGATGGCAGTTATGATTTTAAAGCTGTCATTAGTTAGTACACCCGTTGGCAGTTTTATTTGCTTTATTGGGATTTGGGCCTTTTGAATAGCAATCACCGATGCCAGCATTCTACCTGTCTTGTCTTTCTCAAAGAAATCTTGCTGTCCAGCAAAAAAGCGTCTATGTTGCGCCTTTTCATAAAGAAAAGTCTGGTATTCCCTCTTTGCCTCCATTAGTAATGATCGAGTGCCATTCCCATTTTGTTTGGCCAAGGCCGCCTCAAGCGCCCCGACCCTCTCTACCAATTCCTTTTCAGTGTTAGCATATTCCGCCCTTTTCCGCATAATCCTCATACTATATGCCTCTCTTATCATGGCCTTCAAGGAAGCCCACACATAATGTATGTGTGTGGATCCATAGTTTAGTGCCCAGAATTCTGAAATGTCTTTCCCAATTTTTTCTTGGTCACCGACCACCTGTATCCAATGTGGGTTTAGCCTAAAGGATTTTTTCCCCACAGGGGGTAGAGAGTCAGCCCTCGAAATTAACATTGGAGTATGATCGGATATACCATGTGGTTCGTACTTCATTTTTTGAATCAGTTCCAAAAATTCTGTACTTGCTAGAAATAGATCTATCCTAGACATGGCCCTGCAAGATCTACTAAAACAGGAGAAGGTCGTTTTTTTTTCCCGTACAAGAACTGCCACACATCTATAAGACCCATCTCCTGGCAGATCCCGCTAAGGATCGTGGGTTGATCATTAATACTCCCCCTTCCACTCGGATACCCTGTCCTTATTATCCATAATAGAATTAAAGTCTCCCGACACTAATATAGGACACGGATCCCACTTACATAAATACTCTGCAAGTTTCCTAAGTACTTCCGAGGAGAAAGGGGGAGGAATATATACAAACACAAGTACGCATATCAGTCCCTTCCACCGGCCATATAGGAATACAAATCTTCCCTCTTTATCAATCTATTGATCATATGGCTCATAATCCACATTCCTATGTATGTAAACACTAACACCTCGTGAATAGGCCGAGTAGTGGGAGTGGTATTCGTACTGCGTCCAAGGTTTTCGCATATATTTCAATTTTTCAACAGTAAAATGTGTTTCAATCAGCCCCACAATGGCAGGTAAATATCTGGAGATGACACCATATACCACCCTCCGTTTAATTTTGTCCGCCAATCCGCGGACATTCCATGTTAGTATACGTGACATTTACAGAATTGCAACGAGTGGCCAGGCCCTCCCGCCCCCTCCCAATTTCTAGGTCGGATCCCGCAGCAGTGAAACAAACCCCCCCCCCTTTCCCCATGGTGCACAGGACGATAAAATCCCATGCGCCTCTTACACATCGCCTACGAGCGCAGGGAGGGCAGCGCAGAAGGGCGGGAGCCTGCAGCACGTCCTACCTCATGTTGCTCACTTCCATCATTCTACAGATAAGATTCTACAATAAGAGTCCCAAAAAGTTTGCAAATGTTTTTATTTTTGGGAAAAGTAATAACATCTTACAGTTCCTCAAAAAATGCTCAAACTGTGTTTAACACAATCAGCATAAGTATCGTACTTTTTAACTTAAAATTATTAGGTAATTTTCAGATATTAACAATGAAGGTCGAAGACCCCTGATGCACCAAATTATGTATGGTATTTCTCAAAGGTTTTAGTATTGTGGGAATGCAAAGTGTGGCTCGGTATCCCGCATGGCCTCTCTCATTCCGCCTGATTGCTGGCCAGGTTGCATTTGAGTGGTGGTGGAGGTGTTGTTGCCCATGCTGGTGGAGGATAGCTGTATGATGATTGTGGTTGTGTGTGCCATGTGTCGTGAGGGTGTGGTATTTTAGTTTGTGGCTATGTTTGTGATGTGTGTGTGTGAGTGGGTGGTGAATATTGTGGTGCATTGTTGGGCTGTGTGATGTCATAATGTGTAATGAATCTGTCTAGGGTCCTTGTTATGGCCTCCCTCGCTTCAGTTATGCGACTTCTGTGAACTTGCTGCATTTTTTCCTCCAATCTCAGTAAGAAAAGTGCATCACTAGTGAGTTTGGGTGCTGGATGGGCAAGTGCATCCAGGCATGCAATTAGCCGGTCCTCCTTGCGATCTGTTCTTTTCCTTTTTGGACGGTGAGTCCGAATGTTTTCGGGTTCCACGACAGGTGGGGCAGGCTGTGTGGGTGTTTGGAATGGAGGGGTGGGATCGGGTGGAGGAGGACTTAGTGGCCCCGTAGACGCACAGGCCTCACTGTCCCTGGTGACCTCCTCCTCTTCCTCCTGCTGTTGTCTTTTCGACCAGCTACTATCGGTGCTTTGAACATGAAAATATACATAAGTATGTGCAAGATATGAAAGTGAATGCATGTCATACCACACCCTCTCCTGCATGTGTATGCCCTGGACTCACCTATGCATTTCAGTGCATGGTATTAGAAAGGCCATTTCCTCCGCATGGACATAGCTGGACCGTGCACTTGGCGAAGCTCCGCTCCTCTGTTCCTTCTCTTTGCGTCGATGACGAATGAAGGCATCTTTGAGGCTCTTCCACTTGCTTTTTAGTAAGTTTACTATGATAAAAAAAAATAACATCCATTAATTTTTATCTTTATTTTCTCACATTTATTTCAGCTATTTAGCTACAGGCCAATCTTTGATCAGTCTTCACTACACCTTCCAGATCGGGAAATCCACAGCCAGTGTTATCCTGAAGGAAACCTGCAGCGCCATTTGGCAGGTCCTTCATGCTGTTGTGATGGGCCAACCAAACAAGGAGGAGTGGCTGAAAATTGCGGATACTTAAAAAAAAAAACTGCAATTTCCCGAACTGTGTAGGAGCAATTGACGGAAAACACATCCGCGTTCTGAAGCCTATGAGGAGTGGAAGTCAGTTCTATAGTTATAAAAAATACTTTTCTGTTGTTCTTTTTGCGGTATGTGATGCTACCTATTGTTTCCGTTATATCGATGTGGGTTCCTATGGCAGCAGCTCTGACTCTGCTGTTTTTGGGCATTCTGACTTTGGTCAAATGCTCAATAGTAATGCCCTTGACCTTCCCGGGAACACCACACTGTCTGGCACCACTTATCCATCTATGCCATTGTTTTTGTTGGTGACGAGGCATTTGCTCTAGGTGAGCATCTTATGAGGCCATACTCCAGCCGTAGTCTCTCCATTGCGCGACGTGTTTTTAATTATCGCCTGACAAGAGCACGCAGGGTGGTGGAATGCGCATTCGGCATATTAGCCAACAAATGGCGAGTTCTGCACTCTCCCATAAATCTCAAATTGGAGACCGCCATCTCGGCTGTGAAGGCAGCATGTGCTCTTCACAATTTTGTCCGAGAAAGGGATGGCTTTAATTTTGAGGATTCGTTGAGCCATTCCATGGAGAGTCAGATTCGCAGCGGTGTTCGTGGGACCACACATGGTGCCGCCATTCGGGACCACTTCACTGCTTATTTTATGTCACCACATGGGGAGTTACCTTGGCAAATGCAAGCCATATACATTTATATTATTTCGTCTTTTGCAGCTGCAAAGATTGTTTCTTTAACTTGTAATATTCCATTTTCTTTGTTTATTGTAATGGCTGAATTAAAAGATTTGAAGAGTGAATTTGTGCAATGCCGTTTTTTCACCTATATCGTGCCCCTTGTAGAAGCCCCAATACTCGTCCATTAACAAGGGAAAACAATGTGGGCGGAATTAGGGGTCCAATTTATGTGCCCAACACTCGTCCATTAACAAGGGAAAACAATGTGGGCGGAATTAGGGGTCCAATTTATGTGCCCAACACTCGTCCATTAACAAGGGAAAACAATGTGGGCGGAATTAGGGGTCCCATTTATGTGCCCAACACTCGTCCATTAACAAGGGAAAACAATGTGGGCGGAATTAGGGGTCCCATTTATGTGCCCAATACTGGTACTATATAGACATACAATCACCTATAATGTGCCAGTGCTGCAATAGCCCACAAGCACAAAAATATTTCAACGTAGACAATATCCATATCAACTTTATACACAAATCCGCACCACAAATGTAGGCCAACATTTGAATTTAAAATACATTGCCAGATTGAAACAAGTGCAAATTGAGCATACTGGCCGACTACATTGTGCAAGAATGTGGGTGATGGGGAACCATTGACTGGCCATATACTAGAACAGGGATGGTGAAGCTGCGGCCCTCCAGCTGTAGCAAAACTCCAACTCCATGCATGCTTGAACAGGCTACAGCAAGTAAAATACCGCACAGCATATTGGGAGTTGTAGTTGGACAACAGCTGGAGGGCCGCAGGTAGAGCTGGGCTGGACTATTACATATAGTTTTTACACCAGTGCACACAAGGAGTTTTTGTTTTGTTTTTACACTCAGAACACACATGTCAATACCTTTGGCTTCTTGCACTGTTTTGGATAATGTCTTCCACTGTGGCCAGATGCTTTCTCCAATGTCCTCCCATGCCTGCTGCCTGCTTCTCCTGTTTTTGTATTTGGCATCTTGGATGTCATACAGGCAGCGTTTTGCCTGCACAAGCCTGATCAGTGTCTCACTATCACAGCCTGCTTCCTCCATCTTGGTCAGGCTAAACACTTGCCGATCACTAGGGTGTGGCCTTTTATTGACTGTTGCTATGTGCCAAACGCGCGTTCGGTTCCTATGCAATCCTATGGCCGCAAACGTGCGACAAAACGCCCCAAAGAAGCTCAAGAACTTTTTTGAGCGTAGGGCGTTTTTCAGCGCGTTCAAACGCACTGTAAAACGCTCAAGTGTGAAGCAGGGCCATAGGGAAGCATTGGTTTTCATGTGTTGAGCGTTTTACAACGCTCAAGTGTGAACCCAGCCTAAGACAAAACGAACACAAGTAACACTAAAACTTTCTTTTTTTTTCTCTCCTACCTACCTACAAAGACGAACGGACTAGGACAAAAAGAACAAACTCGGGACAGACAATGAAGAACTACAAATTTACACAGAAGGACACTAAACTAAGACCCTACACTAAGCTAATATATCCAAAGTTAACCTAAACCCTAACTATAACTGTAAATAATAAAGTTGATCCTACACTAAACCCTAAAAACTAAGCTAATTGATCCTGAGAGTACGATCTAATTCCCTATCTGTATTTGATCAATTCAAACTAACTAGTCCCTACTCTACACTGAACTTTATATAATAAACTGAGCCCTAACACTGCCTAAACTAACTTTCTGAACTACCCTGCACCCTGCAAACTATCTAATTATTCACTTCCCTAATCCCTATCTATCTAAAAAGCTGTAATTTCGATTAATGCAAAATTCACAGACTGACAAATGCTTTTGTTCCTCTCACTCCAACAACTAAACCACAAAATGGCAACCGGGCGGTGTCTTTATTTATATAGTGAAGGGGCAGGCTACTAACCGATTGGTTGCTTTGGATGTTGCTAAGGTGTGACAGGACCTTCCCATTGGCTATTCAAGCTAGGAGAAGGGAGGGTTCACGATTCTCCCTGAGTAGATACCTCTTAAGAAGTGTTTTCCGAGCTCTTTGACACCGGATGTCGAGAAGTAAAAGTCAGCACAAAATAATGGTACTTTTCACGAAGCTCACAACTTACATTTTAATGGTAAATAAGCCATCAAAAATGGGCCAAAAAATAACAACTATTACTTGGTACTACAACCGCAAATTTGACAATTGCGTGCAATTTTTTCAGTCTCTCTGAGACGATCGAATCCAGCCCTTGTGTGGTCTGTTGATGCCAATGGTAACCCTTTCAGCCTATGCTAAAGTTTCTATGAAGGGTCCAATTTACACCCAAAGTTGGGCTATTCTGCTCCTTTCTTGGTGTACATGGTTAGTATATCCCTGTTCAGGCCAGCAGGTGGCAGCACTGAACGGCGTCAAAGCAATTGCTATTCAGAATAATACTGTTGATATCTGTGTGTTCATGAGCCGAGAAAAACCCAAGAATGCCTATATGTTGGTGTGCTAGCCGATTGGTATGTCATTTCCCTAGTATTTGAGCATCTTAGGTTCGAATCCTCAGAGGGGTTAGGAAATTTTTCTTCAGATACTTTTTTATTTCTTCCACATTTAACATTTACTAAACGACTAGATCCTTATGATATTCAGAATTATATTTTCAGCGAAGTTGATCAATGTTGCTGGTTTCGTTATGTCCTCTGCAAACTTGCTCTTGAGAGACACATGCCCAGTGACTGTCTCTCAGAGCAGATAGATTTTAGCTCACACTTTGCTTCCTGTGGGGAAAACACACCCTCCTACCCCATAGAATCATTGACGGCCATCTTGTTTCTTTTTTTGAGGGGTCAGATTTCCAAATGAGGTTGTACTAAGCGTTCACTTGCGTTGGTCATGCAGCCCATGTTCGGCTGAACTTGTTAGTTTATTCCTGTTGCATTCTGCAGGTGGCAGCACTGAACTGCGATATAGTCTGCATACATTAATGGTAGTATAATAATAATATTAATATATATAATAACATAAGAATGATCTGCATTGAATTATGGTAAAAAAATATCCCAATTGCTATCCCAGTTCACTGCAGCAGGTGGCAGCACTGAACTGCGATATAGTCTGCGTAGAATAATAATATATATAATATTGATAATAAAAATATAAGAATGATCTGCATAGAATAATGGTAAAAAATATGCCAGTTGCTATCCCAGTTAAGTGCAGCAGGTGGCACCACTGAACTACGATATAGCAGTGTCTGCATGGAGAAATGGTAAAAAAATGTCGGAGGCACTTTCTAGTGAGGCCATCTTCAGTACAGCTCTCAGTAGTAATGAGAAGCAGCGCTGGGCTGAGCGCTTCGGACTGCGGGTTATAGAGATCAGCGGGGGTCTCAGAGCTTGGACCTCCGCTAAAGCCTTCTGCCCACCAGGGACCCCCGCCTGTGTACATTGCTCAGCTAGGCTTTTTATCCAGCCGAGCGTCACCATCTGAAGATCATGTGCGCTGCTGCAAAAGCCTCAGTCTCCACATCATCAAATGATAACAAGGGGGAAGAGAACAAAATGAGCGGCACTCACCAATGATAGGCAGGTAACTTTATTCCTTGGCAGGAGGGGGGTGCAAGGGTTGCAGATACAGCAGCAAGTAAGCGACAGCCATTTCGCGCGTATATGCGCTTCTTCTGGCTTTCCATCACTGAAGGGGGTCACGGCACCTTATATAGTGCACAGGAAGCCGCGTCTTCACAGTAATTTGCCTAATTACTAAATAATCAGCACCTGGCCTCTCAAAGGGAGGGCAGGGGTTTAAATCTAGCGGGACCTCTTCAATGGTGTAAAGTGCATATATAAAAAAATCCACATCATCAAAGGGGGCCATGGCGTGCGTGGGGAAGGGTACAGGTAAGGGAACTGGCGTACAATTAGAGCAGCAGTAGATCCACTGCCAGAGGAGGGGTTATTAGGAAATGTTTTATTTTGTTAAGAGGCCGTGGAACGGACATAAAGATGCAGATAGTGCTGTCCGCATCTTCTGCAGCCCCACCGAAGTGAACGGGTCTACATAATGACCCACAGAAATTGCGGATCCAATGTCGGCCAAAAATACATTGATGTGTATGAGCCCTAAGCCTAGGAGGTGCTCCATACAGCAGCTTCATTCCAGCTGGTTCACTACTGAATGACTAGAAGGGAGGTTCGTCAATTCTATGCAGGTGCTACAGGGAGGTCCTCCATACAGCAAATCCTTTCTAGCTGGTACAGTAGTAGAATGACTAGAATAGAGTTGCTGCGGGGAGGTTCATAATTTCTTGCCATGTGGTAGTTGCTACAGGGAGGTCCAACATTCCTGGGCACATGGTAAAAATGAGTAAAAAAATAAATCTTCTTTATTTATAAAAAAAAAAAATACAAAATTTAACAGAAATTTGGAAAAATTAGCAAATTTCAATTTCTCTACTTTAATAGAAAGTAATTACTTTACATTCCCCATATGTCTACTTCATGTTTGTATTGTTTTGAAAATTACATTTTATTTTTTGGGGACTTTAGAAGCAAATCTTAAAATTTTTAACAATATTTCCAAAACATGAGGATAGGTTATTGATATAAGAAAACGGACAGCCCCTTACAATCTCGGTACAGATTTAAAAGAACAATTAAAGGGAACTTGTCATCAACTTTATACTGCTAATACTAACAGCAACATGAAGTACAGACAGGCGAGTTGATTTCAGCGGTCTCTTATTTAGAATTTAAAAAAATGGCGAATCAGCATCACAATCGTTGCAGACTACGCCTGGAAAAGAGTCAAGGCCACTTGAGAAGAGTCATAGTTTTTCATGAATTACTGCTCTCCCTGCCAATGATTGACTTGTCTTCTAACTAGTTTCTTCCTTTTCTCTCTAGGACAGAACTGCCAATCATCAGCAGATGGACGGGAGAGCAGGAAATTAGGAATAGCCATGACTCTTCTCAGGTAGATTTGATTCTTTTCCAAGCCTGGGCTGCAATTATTATGATGCTGGTTCTCGGCAAACACTTACATTTAACTGATGAGTTACACAACGCTAAAATCAGCATTTCTGTCACCACTTTATGCTGCCCTCATAACGGTCAGCATAAAGTTGGTGACATGTTCTCTTTAAATATTAACATTTCTATAATAATAAAGCATTAACAGAACCTGAAAAGTCAAGTAACAGAAACAATATGCGTAAAACTACTCATAACAGACCCTCGCTTTCCTATATAGACGGCTTATCTTCAGGATAAGGGCAAAGATTGGAAAGAACTCCATTCGTTGCTCACGGTCGATTTGGCGGGCGGGTGTAATTACAGCCTCTTTCTGTCCGAGTCACTCAAACGCGACAAGACAGAAGGACCTGCGCTTGCACCTACCTTTCCTCTCCACGGCGATAGCGACTCAAGAGACGGGCCTCTGTAAGTCTGATATCGCTGACCTATCGTGAGGATAGGTTAACGATATAGGAAAACGCACAGCCCCTTGTACAGCAAGGAAATTGACAGGTTTACCTTCTACATCAAGTGTCCAGCCCGTTCAAATCTGCTCATTCTCAGTACAAGCGTCTCCTCACTTCGTAGTAAAAAAACTGTAAATTCCCCGGAGAATGATCTTTGAGCGCCTCGAAGAGTATCATTGGGACTTTTCCTTCTTGCACACACTTTACCACCGGCTTCAGGTTGGCTATCTTCCACGAATGGTTGATCAGCTTGCCAAACTTAGACGGGATATTGGGGTGACAGTCACATGGAGCCTTCGTGGCGTTCAGACACACCTTTGTGCCTTAAGAAGTAGGTGCAGCACTTCTCATCTGTAAGGGTGTGCTGCAAATCCTTTCCTTTTCCATCCACCAGGACTCCATGATAGTCACACACAATGTCTCCTTTTTTAAAGACTCGAGTGGTCTTCAAGGCAAATCTATCTTTCGCTTGGTCCTTGACAGGGACTAGCCCTGCTCACTCCTGAGACACCACCTTTGCCTCAAAGTTAGGAAAGTGGTTTGTGCTTTCTTTGAGAATCGTGGGGTTTAAGACTTTAAAACATCAGCAGCTTTGGGGATGTTCCTTGTCCAGCCCTGTCGCTCCAGGTAGATCCCAACCATCTCTTCTGTAGGAAGACTCCTGAAGTTTTCTACGAGAAATCATTACAAAAATAATGTTAAAATAGTCTGTAAAATATACACACCAAATGACAGTGCCTTCATCTCATTTTATTCGGCAGAAAAATAACTTACCTACGACATCATCTATACGCATCTTGTACTAGCTCCTTGTCCATCTGTCCCGACATTACTGAGCATGGTGCTGACTGGTTTGTTTACAAGTCATCAATGATGGAAGCGGATGGTCAAGTCTCACTGGACACCTTTCCAGCTGCCTCTTAAAGCATGCTTCTTTAACGTCGGCCAGAACTTCGTGATCTTCTTTGTCGTTCTTCCTCCTGTTCCTCCGCCTCTTTCTTGATTAAGGTCTATGAAGTTATTTTGTAGGTACAGTGGATGAAGTGAGAACTGAGTGAGGAACCATAAAAACTGAATTTAAATAAGGATATAAAAAAAAAACTCTTACCTCGGTGTCTTACTGTCCAAATTGTTCAAAATACATCCAGCCTTTATTAGCGTGTCTTTATCTGCTTCCTTCAGGTCGCCCGGGTGCATGTATTGCTTTATAGCATCCGTGTCTTCCATGCTGAGGTTCTAGCTAGCGCTGAAGTAAATGCCTTACGTGATAGTTTTGCTCATTATTTTTCTTCACAAGAAGGTTCATTACCCTGGCAAGAATGATGATATGTAAATATTTGTAATTTATTTATTGCTGACAATTAGTAGGCAAAATACAAATAACTTATAATATGTTGGAAATTTGATTTGCAACCCTGGATTTGTCTCTGTCTTCCTTGGAGCTTCATTACACAGACATGAAAAGCAGAAATTATTTATGTAAGTTGGAGCTAACAGTCCTGTTTGAGTACATTATTATTTCTGGGCCTGCTTTTTATGGAGTGAATGGTAGGTTGGCATTGGTACCATTCACTCCATTCTGCGTTGAATCCAAAGCTCCCACATGTATCCTCTAATTTCACTAAGGAGGAGCAAATCTACTTTGAATGTTTCATTTAAAGTGGACTCGCTGACCCCTAGATGTGACCATTGATGCATGTTTTATAATGTATTTATTGGTAATGTATTTACTTTGTGATTTGATTACTGTTTCCTGTCTAATGTGTGAATAAATCACAATATGTTTGTTATATTTTTTAGTGTTGGTGCTTTACTAATACCTGTATAACCCTATCAAATTTTTTCTAAATCTGTTTGTGCATAGGAGGGACATAATAAGCACATCGTGTGTGAGGGGCCAAGCCAATTGTGAGTTGTTGTTTTTTCTTACATAACTCCTTTAAAAGCACCAAGATTTTCCCTAATGTAAACCCCATTTTGTTTTATGTTGACTTATTTTAAAGTCACACTTTCCCACAAGACTTTTGGAGTAATAATAATATGAATACATTATAGACTCAAACAATCAAAGGGAACCCGCGCTGCCTGATTTAGCAAAAACAGAATGTGTTGTAGCATACACCGAATAACACTCTACGGAGTGTGCCGCTGCAGGTCTACACTAGGGGAAAAAAATTGCCTAAACCCTACAGAGAATGAAGCAAATCAAGAAGCAGTATAAAAATAGACCGCGCTGACTGTCCGGTGTAAAAATCGTAACTAGTGATCAATATCTCAATACCTAGCACAAAAGGTAGTGTCCGCCACTATATCCACCTTAACTAATTAGAATAATGTCCGGAGTTACTTGCCAATAAGTTGTTCCAGTAAGTCATCTATTTCCACAGATAAAGAAGGCAGTACCGGTATATATATGTGTGTAATATCACTTGCCTGTGTTGCTATGTTGTGCGGACTCCTTTCTGACCTTCCTGGTGCTTGTATTGGAGGATAGTTAGGATAGCTGAATCTTCAGGTTTCCACTTGCGAACGCGCGCGATCCCGGCCGGTGACGCGTGCACATGAGGGAAACCCAGGCTGGTGATCCACGAGGACGCTGCTTTCGTGTGACGTCACACTCAGGATGGATGCTCTCTAAGACCAGAATACCACCAACGCGTTTCAAAATTACAGAATTTCTTCATCAGGGATGAGTATTGGTAAAACAGTAGTAATACACCGGCGCTTGCACTGAGTTTTAACTGACGCAGCGGTACCGCAATGGTATCGCCACAATTGGATATCAAATAAATGATGTGTGCAACATATATGTAGGTACTGCGCGACTTGTACTCCCTATTGCTTTCTATATCAGGGATGAGTATTGGTTGTTCTCTCCACGAGTAAATAGGCGCCCGTCTCCATGGTCACCAGTTAACCCATCACTCCCCACATCACATATCAAATCTTTCATTTTAACATTTCTACTATTAGAATGGATTGGAGGCTTCAAGGAGACCGGGTCTCAGAGAGAATATGTGTTATAAAACATAGGATGGTATATTGTATTGTGCAGTTTCAGAAAATGTGGGTTACATTATCCCTCTAATTATCATAATAGATTATTATATGTATTTTTTTCCAATGATTTTATGATCATGGACACTATGGAAAAGCAAACAATTCAATCTCCTGATTTAGTCCCACTGGTGCGAGGGTGTTCAAATTAAAAATCCACTTACTTTCGTTTCTGGACATTGCTCTAATGTAGTCCCCATCTCGTTGATCAGGCTTAATATGTTCCAACGCGCCAAACGTGGATCCTCTAAAAATCCCTCCATGTTTTTCAGCAAAATGTCGGGACAATGGGTGACCATCAAATTTTTTCTTTATATTAGCGATGGTTTGTAAGGTCCTTTTAGTTCTGCCCACATATAATTTTGGTGAGGTGACCCTCTATCTCAAATGTTCTCTGCGCACCCTTTATGGTGTTTATTGGTTTGGTCTTACTTATTGTGTGGCAGGCTTTACAAATTTTGCATGGAAAGAAACCAGAATTAATGTTGCGGATTATTGTTTTGGTGTTCTCAATCCTAGATGTTATTTTTTAATTTTTCTTTTTGATTATTGTTTTAACCGACGGGGCTATTATATTCCCCAAATATTTGGTTATTTTTTCCCCTATTACTTTGTCTTGTTTGAGGACGTCCCAATGATGTTTAATAATTTTTTTTGAAAGTCTTCTCTTTTTCGCTGTACTGTGTTATAATGGGAATTTTAAAAGAGTAGTTTTCACTCTCTGGTTGGGTTTTTTCTTGTTGCCCTCCTTTTTAACCTTTTTATGTATAAGTGACTTCCTGTCAATTAGTGCTATTTCTGACTATTTTCTCCAATTCAGCAGTCTTATAGCCCTTCTCCTCGAATTTATTTACTAATACCTTGGCCTCCTTGTCAAACTGTTCTAGCAGTGTGCAGTTTCGTCTCAATCTGATAAATTGGCTCCGTGGCACGTTAGTTAGCCAAGTTGGTAAATGGCAGCTCTCCAATGAGTTGTAACTGTTACTGTCGGTGGGTTTTGAGTAAGTGTCAGTCAATATTAAGTCATTCTGAATGGTGATAATTAGATCAAGGAAATATATCCGATCTGTACTGAAGGTTGGGGTGAATTGTAGGTAAAAATAATTTTTATTAATTTCCATAAAAAAAATTTGGAGTGAATCTTGTCCTCCCTTACAGATAAAAACAATATCGTCAATAAAACGATGCCAGAGGGCCAGATCTGCGCGGAGCTCGCCGGTAGGAAGGATGGTAAGTTCTTCCCACCTCCCCATATACAAATTAGCGAAACTCGGCGCGAATCTGGTCCCCATGGCGGTGCCCCACGTTTGTAGGTAAAAACTATCCTCAAATTGGAAATAATTATTTTTTAAAATAAATAGGATACACTCCCCAATGAACTCGATTTGTTCCAATGGTAATGTATTATCTTTCTTTAAAAAATATTGGCAAGTAACTCCGGACATTATTCTAATTAGTTAAGGTGGATATAGTGGCGGACACTAACTTTTGTGCTAGGTATTGAGATATTGATCACTAGTTACGATTTTTACACCGGACAGTCAGCGCGGTCTATTTTTATACTGCTACATTATAGACTCAATCAGTAATAATTTTTATGTCATTGACATTATTTTCATGTCAGGTTTTCAATAAATAACATAAAAAGGCATCATGCCATGAATGTGTTTTGCACATAAAATAAAACCAATAAACATAAATAAAACAAGCTAGCTTCAGTGGACGGGACCCCCTGTTGGGATCATGAGGCTGAAGCAAAGACAGAAAAGATTCCTGACCATGAGAATACCCAGTGTGAGGAGGGGGGGGGGGGTGTGGAGGGAAGAGGTCACGTAGAGACAGAAGAGGAGGGAGTATCAAAAGAAGTAGGGGCTGGAAGGCTTAGGAGGAACCAACCATTAGGACTAAGGCTATCCAGCAGCCCCTGGATGTGAGCTAAAAGCTCCTCCTGAGTCTGAGTGGTCTGACCGTCCATTCTAAGCAAGCAATTTCTTATGATGCTTGGTAGATTACCATGTGACTCTATTTGCCTTCTACCTGCTCAGGGTCTGCACTGCACATTTTTAAAAGTAAAAATAATGTATTCTATTTCTGTAGCAGCAGAGGCTTGCCGAGCAGACAGGGGAACTGCACTCTCCCCAACTTCTTCCTGCTCAACAGAGGGCCCGGCATGTGGCTCAACATCATGCTCGGGTGGTGCCTCCCTCTGCTGAGTCTCCTCTGTGCTTGTATATGTTCTATAAAACAAAAATATATATATATTGATACAGCACAGACAAGTGTTACATGTTTTCACATTTATCAACTATAAATGTAATTGAGATTACAATACTACTAATCATTTTTTTTTTAAAGGGTTATTTTTTATAAATTAATTTAAAGTTTTGGTACACAAGAATGGGCAATTTAATGTTTAGCAAAGGGCAAAATTACGTATTTTGTTATGTTATGTTACTAAGTCCTTGTATAGCGCTCTAGAGGAACTCAATCCGATCGAAGCGCAAACCATACGACGCACTGCCATTGTAACCCCACTTGTAGTTAAAAATAAGTGTGTGTGATAGGGCGCAAAGTAATACACATTTGTTTATGTTGTAATTCAGATAAAGATTGTTGATGGTTTTTACACAATAAATTCAATGTCTTCTAACCTACCTTCTGAGGTCAGCAGTGCGCCGGAGGAACTGGAGAGCCCTCTCGTAACAATAGGGACAAGTGGTCCCTGCTCCGGATCCGCTGGGGGCCAACCGTGACTTTGTCAGGTCCCGCGTAAAACAGGGATGGACCTCCAGCGTGTTTTTCTGAAATCCTCTATGAAAAGATGAAGGACACACCATTACATAAACATCAGAAATATGCAAAATTGCTTTTATAATTTATTCTAACAACTTGATTATTCCCTAATATTTGAAAGTAAAAAAAATAGCACTATACAACACATTCATTTTAGCCTAAAACATGTACTTTTCAAAAAAAATTATAATATAACTATAAGCTTATAATAAATTATTAACACTAAATCACAATATTAAACCTTGAAAATTTAGATCTAAAAGAATATCTGGAACTATACTTACATACATCCTTATTAAATGTCAGCATATGGCAAAATAAAAAAAAGATTAGGAGATAAGGTGCCTAGAGTGACAGATAAAACTACAAATCTTGGTATTGGGGGAGCGCAAAGTCAGGCTCGTCCTCCTGCATTCCCTCCCTCATTCCACGTGTGTGAACGCCAACCTGCATTTGTCTGGTGGTGGTGGTGGTGGTGCTGTGCACCAGGCTGGTGGAGGGAAAGCCATAGGGTGACTGTGTGCGTTAGTTCCATGTGTTGTGAGGATGGTGCATGGGTGGTTGTGGGTAGGTTTGGGACGTGTGTGTGTGAATGGGTGTTGCATGGAGAGGTGCAATTGTCTGGTGTGTGGTGCCATCAGGTGGAATGAAGGAGTCAATACACCTGGTTATTGCTTCCCGTAGTTCTGTCTGTCGACTACTGGGCGCCTTTTTCATTTTTTCCTCCAAGCTGAGGAGGAAATGAACCTTGCACGAGAGCTTGGGGACCAGATGCGCCATGGTATCAAGGCAATCAATGAGCCTGTCCTCTTCGCGTTCAGGCCTCTTTCTTCTGGGACGAATAATTGTCCTCTTGCGGGCATGTTCCAGGGCAGGTGGGGCAGTAGGTGTGGGGGTGGATTTGGGGGCCCAGTAGAGCCGCAGACATCACTTTCCCGGGTGGCCTCCTCCTGCCTCTGAGTAGCCTGCCAGCTTCTGTTGGTGCTGTTGACAGGAAAGTCACATGTGCAATATATGAATGTGAAAGAATGTAATGTTACACATGACCCTCACAAACATTGGTATTGACTTGACTAACCTATGCATTTCTGTGCAGGGAATTAGGAATGCCAATTGTTCGGCATGAATATAGCTGGGACTTGTTTTTAAGTACTAAAGCTTCAGACAGGGAAAGATTATATGCTTGTGGAAACCCTAAATACATTCGGCGCAACAGTGGGCATAGCAATTGCTTCTCAACATAGAAGCGGCATGAGATTAGTGCAGGGGACTGCATTTTCCCCTATAGGATAACCAATCAACATATCTGCATGTTATCTTGTTTATTTCAACATGTGGCAAGGTTCATTTATTTACTATCTTCAGGCTAATAGCATCAACCAGATGCAACATTGTTATACATATTAAAAAATATCATCAACAGGTCTTTACTAACAGTCAAGCATTTGAGAATTTGTGATTATAGCTATAGTCTACAGTGAGATGCTACTAACAGTACTGGGTTCACCAAGCCATTGTCCTATTTGTTTTTAAACATTAGACTATACCTGATGTTGAGAAAGCATCGTTGGAGAGGCAGTAAACATATATATTTTCACAATTAACCCTTCCGATACAAGCTAATCAATGTGACTAGGAAAATATTTCTTAATTGTTGTAAATTCCCAAAAAGATGTGGAAAAATATATCATCACTCACCACAAACAGATTTGAAATGACTTGATAGAGTCCCCCAATCAGGCATGATGGCCACAAAGACCTCTTCCCAGAGGCGACAGGTGTCCATGTGATCAGCATGGAGCCGATCACACTGGTCCCACAGAGGTTCTCTTTGTTGAACTAGTTGGATGAGGAGTTTCCCATCAATGTATTGACGTGTGATATCCTCCTTAACCTCCTCACCCAACCTTGTGTCGGAACCCTGTAAACAACAAACAAAAAATATACGTTAGAGACTTTATCAACAGAGAACCATCACATTGATTAGCCACTCTAAGACTATGTTCAATATACACAAATGAAAAGTTCCAGCACTTGCATGTAGTTTCGTTGCGATATGTTTATTTTCTAAAACAGCTTCGCATTTTAGGACCAATTCATGCACTCCTGCACAATTGACGCGTTTCAAACTTTTGCATTCTTAGTCATAATCGTGTGTAGCCCCTGATGCTCCGGTTTAAGTATGGTCAGTCCGACCCGACCCCCTCTAAGAGGAGGAGAGAGGGAAGGAATCAACCACCCTTCCCCCAGAAGCACCAGTGAGCCCACACACCGTGTTCTTACCACATACATGGCTAACTTACATCAAGTGTAAAATATACATATAAGAAAAAGGGTACATAAAAAAAAAAAAAAAAATTATATACAGACATATAAAAATACAATTCACACCAAGATAACAGATATATGCAAAAAAAAATAATTTATATATAAAAATATAAGAATATAACTTAATAGATTAATCATCAATCTGTAACTTGGTGTGAAGGAATAATAAGTGGGTAACATAGAGTTAATTCTCTTATCTCCAAATAGTCAAACCTCAATTGGCATAAGCATGCTATTTACTAAACCATACACCAAATAAAACTCATTAATAAATAAACATTAGTTCTTTTCTTGTGTTCAAGCCTAGGGGGCATCTGGTGTTCAATCGAAACATCCAATATGCTTCCCTTTGTAGAATGCGTTTTTTTCATGTTACCACCTCAAATTGGGACTGTCACTTTCTCTATGGCAAATGCACAGAAGCCATTGACTCTGCGGTTATGCTCTGTGATAAAGTGACTAGCTGCATTAGAAATGGCCGTCGTCAGTGGGTTCGTAATGTAATTCAAATGCTCCAGCAGTCTTGTCTTAAATTTCCTCGAGGTGCTACCTACATATATAAGATCGCACTGGACGCACTGAATCACATAAACAACACCACTGGTGTCACAATTAATGTAACTTTTAATTAGGAATATTTCGGTATGGTATTCGAAATGAGTCTTTTTTTTTTTTACATAATTGCAACATTTGCATGGGTGACCTCAACATAAATAAAAATAAAAAAATATATTTAATTAATGTACCTGCAACATTATTTTTATTATTCCATTTAAAAAATGAGGATGGCAGGGAAGTTGCGAGTGTATTCGGTCGCCTTGAAACAATTCTGCATCCATGTTTTAATACCGCACGTAAGGTGTTATCCTCAAATAGAATAGGTATAAAGCTTTTTTTTATCTGTTCTGAGGCCTTAGTTGTTTTTTATTTATTTTTTATTGATGTTAAATAACAGTTCTTCCCTAGATTTATTGAATGCTATATTGAATGCTCTCCAAAGAATCCAATTTTGTAACTGTAATTCGATCTGGTGGCATTCTTTAAATGTTACTAGGGTGCTACAATTACTCCATGCTCTAATAAACTCCTGTTTGAATCGCCTTTAAAGTATAACAGTCATATTTTTATTTTTTTCCATATTTTGATAAAGGTGATTAGTATCGCCTTAGTGGCCATCTTCAAATTTTATATTAATTCTTCCTAAACCCTTAAAATCATTCTATTTCTCCCCCATAGCGCCTATTCTCACCTTACCCTAAAACTGTGTTGCTAGGAGAGGTCCGTCTATCTGTTGGCTGCGCTGGAGGATGGGAGATGCACGAGCAGGCTGCCCTGCTACGTGCGCGCGCTGACATCCATTCCCGGAAGTGAGATCGCTGTACAGCCAAGTACCGACGAGTCTTGCCGAGTCCCGCCCCGCAAGTCACCTCCCGAAGGCACGAGTGCAGCCAACTGCTGCCAAATCCTGCCAACTTTCTTTTAAAGGTACCTGGCCCAAATATATAGTGTAAGGCAGTGCTATTATATTATAAAGACTAGCTTACCATAAGTTTTCTTTGTCCAGGCTACAGAGAATCTTCGTTCTTCCACTTCCTAAAGTGTATGTGATAGCAGGAGGGGGGCGTGTTTAAGTGTAGAGAGCACCTATTGGTTGAGGTGCAGAAGCTAGTGCACGAGGAGCTCAATCTCCAAAATGGCCGCATTTATATTTCCTGTCAGGTGACTAGCTCTATTTCCTGTCATCACTAGAGAACTCTGAAAACAAGTGCTCTTCATTATGATCAATAACGCATTATAAAACGGAAATCACATGAAATACAATCCGTTCAGCTCCGTCTCACATACGCTTACATTATGTTTTTACAACAGATCTGCTATTTCCATAATGTTGCCGTTATGTGTAACGAGAAAAAAAAAAATGTTCTGCAGACAGGACTTTGCTCTCCGTTACGGAAATGTCAATAACTCAAGCAAACGTAACCATTTCCGTTACGGATCTGTTACCATTGACAATAATGTTATTTAAAACGGATCAGTTTCTTTCCGTTATTTTGACGAAAAAATAACGGAAAGCCATATTAGACTCCATAACGCTAGTGTGAACCCACCCTTACTTTTAATGAAACCTTAGTTGGATTGGTAATCGGTTATCCACTTGTAGACAGGAAATATCGATCCTCAGCGCTTTCAGCAATGTGTTTCGAAGGTACCTGAAGTAAGTGTCGAAAAGCTGTAAAAGTAGAACATAATGTGTAAATCATTTGCTTGACAATACTTGGGAAAAAAATAGTGAGAACATACAAGGCATATGTTGTTTTGGAACAGGGTTAACACTTACTCGCTCCTCTTCTTCAGTTAGAACAATGACACAGTCCGACATGGAGGACATAGATCACATAACCAATGCCAACTTAAATACTTTAAATAAAGAAGAGACCACACCAATTAGTATTATGGAAAAATCTGGCTGGGTTGCTTTATTATGGGGTTACCAAGTTTAAAGAACCAATAAATATTTAATAAACCATGAATCAACACCAATAAATATTAAACCAATAATCAAAATATTGACCACCCAGCATTAGCTGGGCGACCATTTCCCACAATGCCTACGCTCAACAAGCCCCCCCCCCCCCCAAAAAAAAGCAACATAGGCTTTTCTCCAAAGCATTGTGCAGACCTAAATTAAAAATATCTAGACCCACTTCAGACAGATGTACGTTGTCTGATCTGTACAAACCTGGTACAAAACCCTCAAGATCACTGTGCCTATAACTAAGCCCCCCTAAAATAGGCAAAAATGTTAACAACGCTCTGTTGATTCTTTTTCTTAGTCTCTCAAAAAGGCTGGCCTTCTAAGGACGACCATGAGAATCTTTGGATGATTTTGGAGAAAATCAGCACAGTGTTTGGCAAAAACTTTTCAATAAAGCCAATTCTCCACAACAATTCCAGTGTTCTGACTTTGCCTATATCATTCTCACCCAAGTGAATGATCAACACATGAGGCAGAGGCCATTTTGACATCAAGTTTTTAGGCAAAGGCAATACGTTGTTCCAATGCGAAACTCTGACCCCCCCCCCACCAGAAAATCTTAAATTCATTACAATCAAATGAAAGATTCTCAGAATAATTCCTCTTACTGGCTCTCTTCTGAGCCCAATACATATAGGAATGCCCCACTACCCAAACTATATATTGGACACCTGCAAAATATAAGGAAACAACAAGCCACAATAAATCCAGCCTTATATATACTTTAAAGCGGTTAGAATTCCATCGACCCAATCTTTTTATGATAGTATCCTCCAATCCCTAACCTGCTGCCTCTGTAGCTGCCCCTATACGAAAGGAATGGGTGGATATTTTTAAGTGCCCCATCTCCAGGGCACACAGAGATTTCTTAAGTACAGAATAAAACTGAAATCTAGTTAATGGTCACAGATCAGCATGTAGTAAAAAAGAACCATGAACCGCTGGTCTAATTTGAAGCCAAGCTTTGACAGCTCTGGCCGGACACTGGCAGCACATTTATTAACCTCTCAAGAATATCCAAAGAAATAGGTCGCCGTATGTCATTACTAAACTTAGATTTGCATTAACCCTTCAGCACCTGTTTAATGGCAAAACTTACAGATAAAGGAGACTGGCCACACAGCTTCTGGAAGAAGGATACCCCTGCTAATATTTTAGAGATATGAGACGCAGAAACATTCTTAACTAAAAAAGAAGAAACCAACCTAAACTCCTCACTATGATCCATAGAACTAATAAAACTTAGCCAGCTTTCCCATGCAGATGCATAAGCAGCCCATGTTCTGGGAGCCAAGGAATTCCGTAAACTGTCCATAATTAATCCAGAACCAGGTCCCATAAATGCGGGGGACAAGGTACACCCACTTCTTCTACTGCAGGAGCCAACTCCCGAAACCTGAGCCACTGAAATCGAGACAGAGAGTCGGCTATAACGTTAGATTTACCTTCTATATCCTTTGCCTTTAACCAAATATTAATTGATAAACAACACAAACCAAAGGTTTTAATAAATGATCCGTCCTCTCACATTTCGACGACAGTGTATTAATTGCAAATACAACCCCCTTATTATCAGAAAAAATAAGAATTCTTTTGTTCTTGAAAAATTGACCCCAAACAACCATAGCCACCAAAACGGGAAACAATTCCAATAATACAATATTCACTGTAAAACCACCTTCAATCCAAAATGACGGCCATTTTTCTGCACACCACTTGTCCCAAAACACACCAAAACTACCTGCAGCATCCGTGTACAACCTGAGCGCATCTGAGTCTTAAAATTCCTCCTGCCAGCAGCTTCTCCCATTAAATTTTGACAAAAACTCTAACCACATTACCAAATTATCTTTAAGGGGCCTTGTTAACCTAATATGTGCTCTAGAATGACGCCGTGCGCTCCTGCTCTCAGCAGGAATCCAACCCGTGGTTCCACGGACTGCTCACAGTCGTGAAAAACGGCCGTGTGCATTCGGCCTTAAGGGAGTTATCTTTAGGGAGAGACAAATGGTGAATTAACCTAAATTCACCAGGCTCTTTCTTTTGTACAATGCCAAGAGGGGATACCCAAAAATTTTTAAACGGTGCACATTCAAACGGACCTGCAATCCTTCCGCTAGCTAATTCCTTATCACGAACCAAACTAGGAAACATATCAACTGATTTTAAATTCTTAACCAACATACAACCCTTGGCTTTAAATTCTGGGACAGGAAAGCCTACTAAAAAACCTTAAAAAAATTAACCTAGCTGTCTCCCAGTCTGGATATATTTCATCTTCTTTTTCTTTGGTAAGGGAGCAGTCTTTCCAGCCTTACTTGCATCAATGCTTTTTGAAAGCTGCTCCCTGGTTGATGGAAAGTTCCCATTACATTTAAAGCTTTTGGACATTGGGTGCGCACCTCCACAAAATGAACAATTGTGCTTATACCTACAATTCGCTAACCATTTATAAGTAGTTTCTTTAAAGGCGAAGCAGACTCCTTTCCTCAAATTTTGAGAAGGAGCCTGCTTGACCGGTTTAGATCTCTGAGGAAGCATTAGGTTAATCCACAACCCAATGTCCTTGGTACCCCATTTTAAGGAGGTGTGAATGGCCAACTTCTGCCTGAACATTTCATCATAACTAAACCATGCCATTCCACCAAAATTCCTATAAGCTTCCAGGATTATATCCAAGTGTTGGCTTGCCTGGAAACTTCTCCCCAAGAACTGCCGCATATATACAGAAAGCCTGCAGCCAATTATTAAACGACCACAGCTGGCTACGCTTCCTAACATCTTCAACTTTTTCTTCCTTCCTATCTGTAACAATCTGATCCTTAGAAGAAGGCAATAAGGACAACAAATCAATGAATTCCATACGCCAAATACGCTCCTTAATGAGTGGATTAATGAGTGCTCAACTGAGGTGAGGAAGTTCCGCACTCTGTCAGAACTAATTTAAACTGCAGAAGAACATGTGAAGAACCCATATAAAGGGAAAAAAAACTAAAGAAACACCCTGAATTCCCCAAGAAGCCCCATACCTTCTATTTCCGCTTCTTTGTGGAGAAGAGGGCCAAATGCGCTAAGCTACATCTAGACATGAGCAACATAGACCTAACCAAGATTCTGTCCAAAAAGTATAAAAAGTTACCAAAGAAAAAGTTGTAATATATTCAGGATTATCAGAGTAAAGCAAGAATTTGAGAGGAACCTGGCAAAATCAGGGAGGAGCACCCAGACCTCATGCAGGCTAAAAAGAAAACAGACGTCCCTTAAAAACCCAAGACCGCCCAACAACTCCAGTACAATCATGCTGATAGCCCCCCAGAAGAAGAACAGAAGATGGTTCTTGCAGAAGAAAAGATGGTGGGGCTGCACAAGAAGCATCAAGAGTGACTGCTCAGGATTCTACGAAGTCAAAGAGCAAAGCAGAGAAGAAGGCTCCAGATGAGCGGGGGAAACTCCCAGAAACGCCATAAACAGCTGAAGAAATCTGGCAGCAGAGTGTAATTGGTGACATCTTTAGCTCGGTTATTCTTAAACCCGGCCAAGTAATAAAGTGCATGGAGTCCACTTGGTTGAACATGGAGAAAAAGGAAAAGATCATGTGGATTAAAAAAGCAGAGGAGGACCAGAAATGATTTTAGGGGTTTAAAGATTGCTTCAAAGGCGCTCCGTGAATGCACTAAGTAGTGGCAGCGGTATCGCAGCAGAACCGTCTGCAGCAAAGAAGAAGGCACTGTAATAAATGTAATGATACTGCGCTCTGGGACTATGAACATATTTAAGTTAATGCAAGAGTATCGTATGTTAATACCATTCAGCACATGAGTATACACCAATGCACAAGTCTCTATCTGGCTTTACCAGTGTACCTGCAATGTAGACTCCTGTTAGTGCGCTGATCCTCTTGCTTGTGCTCCGATGCTTGGTGCGGTTGTTTGCCTTCCTGGAATCAGGAGTTGTCGAGTAAATGAGTGTTGTTTGCCGGATCATCAATGCTGGAGTCCGGGGAATAAAACAGTCCAAGTATCGTATAGGTTGGCGTGTTGCTTCGCGCCCCGGCCGGTGGCTCGATGCTGGAGCCGGTGGAGGTTAGACAAAATTTAGCGCTCACTAGAAGCAATGAGTGACATAACTACCACGGTCATCAATGACCACAGGTGCCAGGTATTTCTTCTCCAACGAGTTTCGAACAGACGCTGTTCTTCATCAGGGAGTGTTACATGGCTGTTCACACTCTCTCTATTTATGCGCTCATTTCCAACTCAAAATATTAACCCCTTCCACGCCATTCCTACACAGATCCATCACCAATCATTATTCAAATCCAAACAGCTCTATTTCTGCATTTAAGCCTTTCGGCATTAGGGTGTCCATGTTGAATATCCATTTTGCCTCTATTTTAGACATTTCTTTAATGTAGTCACCCCCCCCCCCCTCCTTTTTATTTTTCTGTATTATTTCTACCCCACAGAAATTGGAGCCCACAAAACTGAATCCATGTTTTGCATTGTAATGACAGGATAATGGATGGCCTTCATATTTTCTGTTTATGTTATATATGTGTTCCCTCTATCCTTTTCTTTAGGGGTCTTTTGGTACGGCCCACATATATCTTTTTGAACGGGCATGTTATTGTGTATATAACTCCCTTGCTGTTACACGTTATGAAGTATGTTATAGTTTGTTTGTATGTTCTCTCCATGTTACTTATTTGTGTTTTTATTTTTTTGTCTTGGGATATTTTACATCCTCTACACATTTTACACAGATAAAAGCCACCCCTTTGTCTCCCTGTTCTCTTTTGATTTCTCTCATTTGCATTTATTCCTGTGCATTTGTTTGTAGAGGCAATCTTGTTGCCTACATTTTGTCTCTTCCGGAACACAAAATTAGGGTCTTTGGGGATCATTTCACCTATGATTTTGTCCTCTTTAAGGATATGCCAGTGTTTTTTTATAATGTTTTTTAAAAACTGGTACTTGGTTACTGTATGGTGTAATGATGTGCGGGATTATTATTTCAATTTAATTCTCCATGGTTTTTACTTTGTTTTTCCTCTCTATTAATAGGGTCTTTCTATTTATTTGATTTATTTCTGAATTTTTTGTTGTATTAATTTTGTTTTGTCATAGCCCTTATGTTCAGATTTCTTCTGTAAAATCTCTGCCTCCCTTTCATATTCCCCTCTCTCTGCACAATTTCTTCTCAGTCTCATAAATTGGCTCCGTGGAATATTTTCCAACCATCTAGGGAGGTGGCAACTGTCCATGGCAATGAAGCTATTTCCGTCAGTCGGCTTGCTATAAGTTCTGCTAAGTAGTTTATCCCCCTCCGCATAGATAACTAAATCTAAAAAGTATATTTCTTTTTTATTGTAGGTTGAAACAAATTTTAAATAAAAATCATTTTTATTAATTTCTTTTAAAAATTCCTTCAGTTTTGTTTCCCTCCATCCCATATAAAAATAATATCATCTATAAAACGCCGCCAGAGGACGAGACCCGCACGGGGGACGCCGTCAGGGTGGATAAAAAGTTTTTCCCACCATCCGACGTACAAATTTGCGAACCCCGGTGCGAATCTCGTCCCCATCGCGGTCCCCCACGTCTGGAGGTAAAAAATTTCATTATATAATAAAAATATTGTTGTTAAAATAAACATGATGCACTCCCCCTAGAAGTTTATTTATGCTTCTGGCATCTCCCTTATGGTTCTCAAGAAATGTTGAACAGCGTCTACCACTTTTTTTTTTTTTCTATGACGGTGTACAGGGATTTTACGTCTAGTGTACCAATGATGTAATTTTCTCTCCATTCTATATTGTTTAAAATTTGTAGAGTGTGCTTGGTATCCTTGAGATAAGTTGGGAGTACCTGTACATATGGCTGTAGTTGTTGGTCGATGAACCTGGAGAGAGGGCTAGTAAGGCAGTCTATACCGGACACTTGGTCTCCTTGGTGGTTTTGGGGTTATGCTATAGTACTGCAATTTTTGGATGGTCATTATTTATAAATACAGCTTCTTTTATGTTCAGAATATCTGTATCTTTCCCTTTTTGGACTAACCCCTTAAGTTGTTTTTTAAAAATCTCAGTTTGATCACTCTTTAGTTTTTTGTATGTTCTTTTATCACTCAAAATATTATCTGCTTCTCCCTTATAGTCTTTGGTGTTCGTTAAGACTATGCCCCCGCCTTTATCGGCTGGGCGTATTGTGATGTCATGTTTTTTTTGCATGGTGGTAATTTTCCTGGAGTGGATTGTATTTTAATTTTGGCTTCAAATCTGTATGTTTGAAGCCATGTGTGTGTTCCTCCCCTATTTTTTGTTTTTCATTGTGATGACCTTGTTTTAAAGATATTACTTTTTATATAGATTTTTTCATAAAATATTTTTTCAACGCTAGGCGTCTCATGAACCTTCTAACTCTGATAAAAGTCTGAAATTAATTTAAATAGACCGTCGAGGCAAATTTAAGTCCCTTTTTCAATATCTGCCTCTCCTGATGTTAATACATGGTTGCTTAGGTTGTATATTTTTTGCCCCCATTTGTCATGTTTCGGTTTCCCCAAATAATGTTTTCTCTTTTTTGGAGAATTTCCCCCCTCTGCATCCCCTTTTCTGTTTGCGTTTTTTCGGACCTGAAAAAAAATTATTTTATTTTACAGTTTTTCTGATGCTGTCTCTCTTTTTACTTATTGTTTCTGGATTTTCACGATTCGTTTCCGCATCTATCACTGATTGTATATCTGTGGTTTCTTCCCTTTGATTTTTTTTCTTTGTGTTACTGCTGCGCTGTATGTCATTTTCGCAGACTTTCTCCTCAATTCAGGTTTTTCTCCTCTCCTTTTACTATTATCACCATAATTCTCTTTTTTCATTTACTGTCACTGATATCGTCGTCTTCATTTATTATTTGACTATGGGGGCTATACCTATTATTCTCTAAAATATTGATGTTATGTACCTGAGCTTCTGTACTTATTTGGTTAGCTGTAGTTGGTGGAGTAATGGTGTCATTGTCTTCTGAGTTGTTATATACAGAAAAAGACATCTCCCCAGTATTAGATGCTTCTGCAGAGAGTTCGTCTATAGTTTCTAAAAGGCTACAATCCTCCGGTCTCTTATTCTCGAATATGTGTATAGGTAATGAATCCCTGTTGAATTTCCACACTTTCTTTTCCTTTATTTCTAATTCTTTTTTATGTAGTCTCATTCTTATATTGTCAACCAAAGGATGAATGCTTGGGTCGTCTTTCCAGGGTCTAATTTTTTCAAATGCCTTACATAATTCTTTACTCATAGTTGTCAGTCTTTGTTTTCTTATGTGGATAATGAAACTAATGGCCCTTCTTGAGAAATCATGAAACATGTAGTTCCATTCTGTAATGATTTCTTTATCCCCCATATCTCCTGACAAGGTTTTTTCCACTTTTAGACCTTTGGGGATAATATTCCATTCTAGGTATTTTTCCAATGTCATGATTTCCCATAAGTCCTTTAATTCTGTTGTTAACATATCCTCTAGATCCCGTAAAGTATTTCTAATGAATGGAAAGTGGGTATCTAGGTTATTATAATTTTTAGATTGTTTAGAGGAATGTGACCCAAAGATAGATTGAACTCTCTGGATCCGTTCCTTTCTGTCCCACCACAGTTCCACCACATTGGTGTTGACACGTGTGGTTAAACAATAGCACAATACACTAGCGGCCCACCTGAAGCTTGTGGTATGTATAGAAACAAGAAGCTTAAAGATTGCTTCAAAGGCGCTCCGTGAATGCACTAAGTAGTGGCAGCAGTATCGCAGCAGAACCGCAAA
Organism: Bufo gargarizans; assembly: GCF_014858855.1. Lineage (NCBI taxonomy): Eukaryota > Metazoa > Chordata > Amphibia > Anura > Bufonidae > Bufo > Bufo gargarizans. Next base: position 9,222,695 of record NC_058083.1, read on the forward strand.
GTCTGCCGCAAAGAAGAAGGCACTGTAATAAATGTAATGATACTGCTCTCTGGGACTATGAACGTATTTAAGTTAATGCTTGAATATCGTATGTTAATACCATTCAGCACATGAGTATACACCAATGCACAATATAAAGGAAAAAAATACTAAAGAAACACCCTGAATTCCCCAAGAATCCCCTCACCTCCTATTCCCGCTTCTTTGTGGAGAAGTGGGCCAAATACGCTAAGCTACATCTAGACATGAGCAACATAGACCTAACCTAGATTCTGTCCAAAAAGTTACCAAAGAAAAAGATGAAATATATTCAGTATTATCAGAGAAAACCAATAACTGAGTGAAACTAGTAGTTATAGAAGTATCACCGATATTTCAAGAAACAACAATTTTACCAGGGACCCACAGCAGAGATGGGGAAATATCCTTTTCTAAAATTTAACTTTTATAAGATATGCAATAAAAAATACACGAAATTATGTATCTAATTTGACAGACGTACATACAAATGGGGGGGTTCATTGATAGATACCCCAATGCTGGTAACGCAAAAGGTAATTAATTACACTGCTGCGCCTGGATAGATGCCAGCAGTCTTACCTGACCAACCAAGTAGCTACGATCAGAACAGCAGACATGATGCCTGGGTAAAACGGAGTCCTGTGCAGGCGTGCAGTCAGGGAAGGTGTGCTGTGCCCTATCTCACCCTATACTTGGGGGAAGGGGTCTGCTCCCATACTGCCTGTCTACACAGAGCACTCGCCCTAAGAAGGGCGACCCCGTCAGGATACCTAGTTATGGACCTGATCACTGGCACTAAAATTACTGATTACTACAGACCTCCCGACGTGGCACGTTTCTGTTGTGTCGACTCCTCAGGGGAAAGCAAGTACATGTAGGAAAAGATTCTATATATACCATATGTATTCTCAGGTAAAAGTATGCACATGCTGCAGTCAAATGGTAGTAGAAAAAATGGGCTCAGATGATTAAAATCAGAGCCTAGAAATAATGACATCCGTGGTTCAGGACTGCCATACTGCGGAGGGAGTGATATTCCTCTGCTCTTTGGTGTGTGAGGATATGGTGGTCCTCTCTAAAGGTAATGTCCCTATGGTTTGGGGGGGGGGGTTCCTCAACCACTACCAGCCACAATGATACATACCTTAATGGGGTTTTAAATAAAGCCCATTCGCGCCTCTTCCTGGAAGCCCGCCCCGTCAGCATCTGCGCCATGCGCCGCATAGTGACGTGCCGGACGCCGATACCACATGACAGCGGCGGCCAATGGTATGGGGAGGCGGAGGGAACAATCGGTTACCTAGGAGACGAATCAACAATGGGGAAACCGCACGGTACGTCTATTGATAAAGACGTCCATGATGCGGCCATGACACAGAATCATGGCGAGATTAAACTGACATTTCTTGCAGACATTATTGGAAGCAGGGATACGTGATAGAGTGTACTGAACCTGGTGCCAAATTTATATGACACCATATGGTATCTCATACAGACACTTCCCATCACGATGAATGGTGTAATGCCGTTAATGTGAGAAACCAGAATCACCACAGTTTATACAAAGCACCCAAAGTCTAATCTTTCGTTCAGGCCCAGGGGTGCAGACGTTTTGAGGCAGAAGATCCAACGGGTTTCACGTTGTAAGAGACATTTGTCCCAATCACCCCCTCTCATAGGAGGCTTGACAAGATTAATGCCCAGGAACTTCAAGGAGGCATTCCCATTATGGGCAGTGTGTACATGCTTTGATAGTGGGGTGTCCCGTTTATGTGAGATATCCCCCTCCTGAATTCTCGGATCGTCTTGCCTACATATTCAATCCCACATTCACATTGGATCCGGTATATAACCCCTCTCGATTTACAATTAATGAAATATGGGATTGAATATGTTTTACCTGTCACATGGCTTACAAATGACTTGGTCGTTTGTATGCGCTTGCATGCCACGCAATTTCCACATTTGTAACACCCCACAATCTTAGACCGCAACCAGGTGGAGTTTGTGCGGTCTGGTGCATAGTGACTGCACCAATTTATCACGTAGGTTAGGTCCCCTACGATAGGTGATTTGAGGTTGATCGCCCAGAACATCTTTCAGGTTAGCGTCCATTATTTTATTGCATATTTTAGAAAAGGATATTTCCCCATCTCTGTGATTATCAGAGAAAAGCAAGAATTTGAGAGGAACCTGGCAAAATCAGGGAGGAGCACCCAGACCTCATGCAGGCTACAAAGAAAACAGACGTCCCTGAAAAACCCAAGACCGCCCAGCAACTCCGGTACAATCATGCTGATAGCCCCCCAGAAGAAGAACAGAAGATGGTTCTTGCAGAAGAAAATATGGTGGGGCTGAACAAGAAGCATCAAGAGTGACTGCTGAGGATTCTACGAAGTCAGAGAAGAAGGCTCCAGATGAGTGGGGGAAACTCCCAGAAACGCCATAAACAGCTGAAGAAATCTGGCAGCAGAGTTTAATTGGTGACATCTTTAGCTCGGTTATTCTTAAACCGGGCCAGATAATCAAGTGCATGGAGTCCACTTGGTTGAACATGGAGAAAAAGTAAAAGATCATGTGGATTAAAAAAGCAAAGGAGGACCAGAAACGATTTGAGGGGTTGCTGCAGCTGGAGCAGAAGTTTCAGGGAGATCCCAAAAAAGCCCCAATGAATGGTTGTCAGACGTTCTCACAGGAGCAAAAAGAGAACATAAACCTGAAAGAAATTTTTGCTTACACAATAAATCAGACATTGACTGTGTGTTACTTTTCTCACCCTTAGGTGGCGCCTCCTGTCTAGGAACCGCAGACTGAGGAAACTTCAGCTTGATCTTGCCTAGGAATACTCCGCTGACTTTAGGGACTCCTGCTTGCGCTCCTGAAGGGGGGTCATCGCTGCTGCTGCTCCACAGAATGTCCGGATCAGATGACTCCTCATGCCCAGCCACAGTGCTTGCTCATGCCGCTGCTGATTGAGCCGAAAAGCCGATAAATGTATCCCACGTCGGCCACATATGACGCTGCCGGGTAATAGAAGATGACGTGTGGCTCACTTCCGGGCCTTCCCTGCTATGCGCCCGCCTACTGCCAGCCCTGGGAGGCGGAGAACCCGTGTGCTTGGACCGCTTAGGTGTTTTTGAAGGTAGCGCTGGGAACTCCTCCTCTGCTAGTCTCTCCCTTTCCTGCGCCGCCTCCGGAACTTCGCTCACTTGAAAGCACCGCTCCTTTTCCTTCAGGCTGGGTGAGACATCGCCGCAGCCACTCTTCTCCGCTGGTGCAGAACGGCTTCCATCTCAGTGCAGGTCCCGGTCTTCTTCAAACTACAGCTCCTAACAGCGATCCTTCTTTTATCTTCATAGGATTCCCGCCGCTGATGAAATCTGCCAATCAGCTGATTCAAATATTCCCGCTGCTGGACCGCCGACCAATGGGCATCTGACTTTGACAGCTGTCAAAGTATTCCAGATAATACCTGAATACCTGAAACATAAAAGAGGGGGAGGGGGGGGTGAGAAACAGACGCCAGAACCAAAACCACCAGCCAAAACATTAAAACACCTGACAGAAAGTGATCATGATCTCATGTGTCCCCCAAGCTATCCGCTCTGGGGGACCCCTGCATTTTTACTACTGTCACTGTGTTGCCTGAATACTTGCAGCAGTCCCTCTCCAGCCATTCCTTCACCTGTAAGAGAACATAAAATCAAATCAGATTAGATGAGACATCTAAGGTTATCTGTCAGTAGACTGTAATTGGAACGGCAGGTCAGTCAGAATTGTAATAAGAACCTTACCGTCAGGTTTTAAACGGCAGATGGTTTCCTCAGGTGCTTCAGCATAACCAAGGCCTCCAGGTAATAGCAGGCCAGCATCTTTTCCTTGTCATCTCGCACTTGGCCTACATTTGCCCGAGTGAAGAGGTTGCATACCTGTGACCTTGCCACTTGAAGCACTTTGAGGCACTCTTGGGGAGAAGGCTGAAACTTGTGTTTGATAAAACAAGAGTTATGTTAAGGCACGAACATATATTCAAAACTGTGCACTACTAAACTTAATAGGACTTACACCCTCTTTGGTCTTTTCGCAGACTTTTCATTGATCTCCCCATTGATCTCCCCATTGATCTCCCCGATCAGCTACTTCAGACTTTGCAAAAAGACCTCGGAAGCCTCTCTGGTGTTCTCCTCGTTCTCATGTGGAAAGTCAGCAGACACCATGTACCGCCATGGGATATTCAGTTTTTTTTACCGTTCCGTGCAATACATTTAAACGTAAAAGAGTGCTTACAAATTGTTTAGTTTTATCAGTGTTTTACAGAATGTCTGTGATCTTCTCGGGATCCATAAAATGAAGAAATCTTGAAACATTTTCCATCTGAGAGTAAACAGACAGTGTCAACAGTTGAATAAAATTTATAAATAATACATTAGTAAAAGAATGAAGAATGAAAAATAACTACCATCTGCTCAATGGTAGGATCGGTGAAACGATCCTTCAAGTAAAGCTTGTAGGTCTCAAACACCTGGCATTCCAGCTCGTGAATGCCAGTTACTTTCAACTTCTTCCAGAGCAGTGGCGCATGGCTTCCTCTAAAGTAAGAAAAAAGTCCACTGTCAGTGTGAATACTATAGAAAGTTCTGTAGTCAAAGCCAATGTAGGTTTATGAGTAGTTTGAACTTACTGTACTGCATGACTGCTTTCACCCTCATGATGTTCCTCTTCATCTCAAAGTAGCCTAGAGACAGAATTAACATAGTATCATAAATATATATATCACACACACATACACATATGCTGGTTACTCCATGGGCCATACACAACTCATACAAAAAACACCCAGTAGTCTGGGAGATGCAGTATGGCCAGATGCTGTGAACGCTTCCATAATGATCGGGCAGAGCGCACATACAGCACTTTTTCTGATCAGCGAGAGAGCTGGTAGGCAGTACTGCAGCCACCATTGGGGAAGCTCAGTGAATAAGAATTAATAAATTACAGTGTTTATCTCATGGGAAGGAAGGTAGGTCCTAGGCTGTACTGAGAGCAAATGAAAACTACAAGTACAGCTTAAGGACCTTTGGTTATGTCATCAATGGGCGGGGCAGAGCCAAAAGACTATATAGCTAGAACTAGTGTATGAGTTTTTATCAAAGGTCTGTGTGCGTGCTTGATTGAAATAATAAAAATAGTTCAGAGGAGATCTGGGTAGTCTGTCCATAGGAGGGGACTGATGAGGGAGTGTTTTCCTTGAGATAGCGTGTTCATCCATTAGTGGAGGCGGAGGCGGAGGCACCTGGGGGAGGGAGGGGGGGAAGGGGAGGGAATTTTAAAGTTTTCAACTGTTGGACACTCTCTACATTGAAAACAAGTAAGACTTTAGATAATTTTCATGCTTTATTTGCTGTCAAAGCAATATGCGATGTTTACAACCTGTATTTTGTCTTGCTAACAATAAAAAGATTTTGAAAAAATATAAAAATAAAATAAAAATAGTTCTGGTCATTGCTCGCCGTCGATATTGCAGTTCCTTCCATCCCAGGCACTAGAACGCAACGGGATAGGAGAATCTGACGCCACAACTACTCTCCGCTGCAGTAACCACTCAAGATTCGGGCCCCTGCCAGTCGGATATCGCTGACCTATCGCGAGGCTAGGATATATATCGATATAGGAAAACGGAAAGCGCCCTTACAATCTCGGTACAGCAAGGCAGTTCTAAAAGAACAATTAAAAGGGTTGTCTCACTTTAGCAAGTGTCATTTATCATGTAGAGAAAGTTAAAAGAAGGCATTTACTAATGTATTGCAATTGAGCATATTGGCCTCCCTTGCTTTGCAGTCATGCTGTTCGGAAAAGTCGCTGTTCCGAAAATTCAGAGCTTTGTACGAAATGACGCTCAAGTAGAGAATCAATTTTCTGCCAATTTTCTTTCGCCTCCATCACAGCTTGGCTGATCTCTTTACTTCTGGTTTTCATACACACTCGGCGGAGGTGCAGAGATAGCTTGTCTTGAAGTCAGAACTTGCAGACAAGGAGGGTGCGCATTTCTATCCTGTGAGAGGCCTTCTCTGCTGGAGGGTAAAGTGTTGGCTCAGCTAACAAAGACAGGGGGGGAAAACAGATGACTATCTTCCAGTAGCTTGGCAAAACTGAGGGCCTCCTGCTTTGAAAAATGCAGTTTGACCAATGATTTTACCTATTGGTCACCAGCTAGCCACATTAAAGCTATTGGAAATAATACAATTGTAACAACTCTGTGTGGCACCTCCAAGGCACATGGCCCTCTGGAAGGTGGGGGGGGGGGGGTTATCTTTTTCTTTTAAATTCACTTTTATTAATTTTAAAAATGACACAAAAGAGTACATAAAGCGACATCTTAAACAGGACACCTCTTAAACTCTCCAATTTACAGATGAAAGCTTGTCAAATCCAACAGGAAGACAGGAATCAATTAAGTATCAAAAAGCATGTATATACTACATTTGAATATGCACTTTGAAGAGACTACACAGAAAACACAACAGACAAGACTAGACAAAAGACACACAGAGACGAAAGACAAAGGGAAGGTTTATGTGGGGATATGCTCCCTTCACATTTACCACTCCAGGATCTCCACTTGTTCCAATTTTTTTTTTTGGCATGCAGCCATTCTAGCTGGTGACTGTGTGCAGAGAGGGTGTTTGTCTTTCTGTGCTGCTGTTGGATTGCTGAGACTTATGGTGCACCACCACTGCGATTTAACCCTTTCCTGCCTTAAGAAGAAATAAGAACAACTGGAATAGCTGCACAGATTTTTTTTTTTATTTGCAGCTGTTCCAGATCCCTGAACCACCCTCCGTCCCGGTCCCTGTCCCTTCTTATCCCCCCCCCCCCAGTCCTTTTTTTACGGATGCCATTTGGTCTGTGCACAAATTTTTTTATCTTATTTTATTTATTTTTTTACTATTTTCCAGCTCTGCACCACTTTTTCTGTGTGCGAGCTGTGACCGCCAAGTGCTGTTCAGTGCATACCTGCCTGATCAGCACCTGCAAATTATTTGTGCAGATTTTTTGGCAAATTTTTCTCTTTTTTGGGGGGTTAAAAAAGAAGAAAAAAGTAGTTAGGGCTTTATATAAATACTAGCAGAAGGACCCGGCTTCGCACGGGTATATGTCATTTTTTGTTTGTGTAGTGGCCCCACAAAAATTGCCCAGATTTTGCACTGGTTTATTTTGTATGTCGTTTGTATGTGTGTGGTTAAAAAATTTGCTACTAGTTTGAGGACATAATTTTCCTTAAAGTAAAACTTTTACTACAAAATAAAAGTAATTGTACTCGTAAAGATTATATATTTATTTAATCATACAGGAAACAAATGAAACATTTTAACAATGCCGATAAGTGTGCAACATTGAAGAACAAAAGGTAGAGAACATTCTAATGTAGTAGAAATCTAAGACAGCACTCTTGGATAAACTACATTTGCTGTCTTGTTCTCCGGTGCAAGTATGTTAAGGTTTCTACCTGAGCCGACTCTAGAGCAGGCAGCATGGTAGTTCCAAGTTGACACCAGCAATTTTTTCAGGGACTGACCTTGTGCCTTGTTAATTGTCGATGCAAAAGAAAGTCGAACAGGAAACTGTGTAGTCTCTTAAAATGCAATGGTGAATGCTTGTCATTGGGGATTAGAGGGATGCGAGGAATAAAGACATGTTCATTCTGCGAGCAGCCAGTCAGTACTGTAGCCTCAATCACATGCATTGTTTGACGCAGTCGGGTTCCATTGCAAACAGTGGTGCATCAGCATTTCTGAACAATATTATTGGAGCTCCAACTTTCAATTCTAAGCGATATGGCGGCGTTCCAGTCGGTTCTAAGGAATTCAAAAACTCAACAGGGTATTCTACGCTGTCCTCAAGACTTATAGTTGTGTCAACAACAGTATATGTGAAAATTTGTTCTGGTATGTCTCTCAAAATATCAGCACAAGGCTACATGCACACAACCGTGGTGTGTTTCGGACGGTCCCACAAGCGAACGTGGATCTGGCGGTAAGGGACCTTAACAAGGGAATGCTGGTATAAAAGTTATCCACGTACAAGTGGTAACCGTTATCCAGCAGTGGGTACATAAGGTCCCACATGAGTTTCCCGCTAACACCCAGAGTGTGCGGACATTCTGGGGGTTGAATACGGGAATCTCGCCCCTCGTACACACGAAATTTGTAAGTGTACCCTGAGGTACTCTCACAAATTTTGTATAGCTTCACGCCATACCTCGCCCGCTTTGTGGAAATATATTGGCGGAAACTGAGTCTCCCCTTGAACGCAACGAGAGACTCATCAACCGCGACCTCCCTTCCAGGTACGTAGGCCTCCATGAATTTGGCCCCAAAGTGATAGCTGACCGGCCGTATCTTATACAGCCATAGGCAGGATCACCTCGGGGTGGACATGCTGCATTATCGGAATAATGCAGACATTTCCGGATGGCCTCAAACCGGGGACGTGTCATGACCATACTGTACAGTGGGGTCTGGTATAGGACGTCCCCACTCCAGTATTGCCTGACACTGGGTTTTTGGACTAGACCGATGTGCAGCACAAGGCCCCAAAATGTCCTCATCTCGGCTGCACTGACCGGCGTCCAGCCACCGGGTCTAGCCAAAAATTAGCCTGGGTTTTGAGCGACGAACTGTTGGGCGTACAGATTCGTCTGCTCCACCATCAGATTCACCAGTGGGTTACTGAAAAAAAAAAAACTAAAATAGTCAATTTCAGTAAACCCCACTGTGGGAATCTGGATTCCAGGATTGGCAGCAAAATCCGGAATCTCTGGCTCAAAGTCCACTGGGGGACATCAGCTAAGTTCATCGGCAGGGGGCTCCGGTGAACTTATTTGGTTGGCCGGGAAACCAGTCCGAACCCCAGGACGGCTCGTACTAGGGTGGGTCACAGGATCCCTAGCATGTGCGGCCCCTGGCTCCGCCTGGCGGCGTCTCCACCGCCTTAGTGGCTCATCGTCATCCGATGATGATAAGGAGGATGCGGATGATAAAAGGAATGTGGGCTCATCCTCACTGGGGCTCTCAGAGTCGGAGGCAATCTGGGCGTATGCCTCCTCGGCCGAGAACATCCGGCGGGCCATGGGTGTGTGTGCGTGTAGGTGTGCGTGTGTGGAAAACTTTATTATATGTGCGTGTGTGTGGGGGCAACGGGTGTTCGCGTACTAAAAAAGGGGAAAAAAAAGGGCAAGTGTCAGGAAAAAAAAAGTTAATACTTGCTGATCAGCGGTGGGGTGGTGGGGCGGGCGATGCGCTAACAGTGGAGGAATGCTAAAAAGTGCCGGCCAGTCAGCGCACGCAGAAAAAATAATAATTGGTGGTAAGGGGGCTGGTGGTGGTGGTGGGCTTCAAGTGGCAGGGGGGGGGGTCTGGGGTCTGATAGATGGATCAAAGAAAGTTTTGAATAAAAGTGCTCTTTTTTTTTTTTTCCTAACTAACTTTTCCCTTCTTTCCCTGCCTAACGGTGCCTCTCCCTCACTGACCCTAACCTACCTGGAGGGTGATGGATGACGATTAGGGGGACGCAGGAGCTGGTGCTGGACGATGCTGCCGGGTGCTCGTACAGAACAGGAAGAGGAGGGGAGAGAGGAGCGCAGGAAGTTTGAATCTCGTGCCTCTCTCCCCTGCACCAATCAGCACACTGGACAGCAGTGTTCAGCACCAGGGCCAGCACCGCCTCTCCAAATCTTCGTACTGCGATTGGTGGTGTGTAATCACGCCACCGATCGCAGTCTTTTTCCGGTGGATCGGGTCACAGGATTCCCGAATGGACCGGAAACGCAGAAAACCGCAGGTCTGAACTGAATGATTTCAGCCGGCATTCCATTGCGATTAACTTCCGCGGCGCCGGAATCCCGATTTAAAGTTAGGATGTACCGGTACGCCCTGCGTCCTTAAGGGGTTAAGGACCTTTGGTGATGTCATCAATGGGCGGGGCAGAGCCAAAAGACTAAATAGCTAGCACTAGTGTATGAGTTTTTATCAAAGGTCTGTGTGCGTGCGTGATTGAAATAATAAAAATAGTTCAGAGGAGATCTGGGTAGTCTGTCCATAGGAGGGTACTGATGAGGGAGTGTTTTCCTTGAGATAGCGTGTTCATCCATAAGTAGAGCAGGTTATTCCATTGTTCAAATGGAGCTCAATGGGGGCAGAGGTACCTGGGGGAGGAAGGATGTTTGATTTGGGGGATAGGGAAGGGAATTTGAAAGTTTTCAACTGTTGGACACTTTCTACATTGTAAACAATGTGTGATAGAAAAAGAAAACAAGTAAGACTTTAGATCATTTTCATGATTTATTTGCTGTCAAAGCAAAATGCGATGTTTACAACCTGTATTTTGTCTTGCTTACAATAAAATAAAAAAAGTTCTATTCATTGCTCGCCTGCTCGCCGTCGATATTGCGGTGGCGGGAATAACGCCAGCTCCTTCCATCCCAGGCACTAGAACGCAACGGGATTGGAGAATCTGGAGCCACACCTACTCTCCGCTGCAGTAACCACTCAAGAGTCGGATATCGCTGACCTATCGCGGCGAGGCTAGGATATATCGATATAGGAAAACGGACAGCTCCTTACAATCTGGGTACAGAAAGGCAGTTCTAAAAGAACAATTAAATATTAACTTTTCTATAAAAACAACACATTAACAGGTACAGAGAAATCCGGTAACATAAACAATATCCGTGAAACGACTCATAACGAAACCTAGCTTTCCTGTGTCGACTGCCTATCTTCCGGAGAAGTGCACTGAATGAAAAAAGTTCTATTTATTGCTCGGCAGCTCGCCGTCGATATTGCGGTGGCAGGGGTAATTGCAGCTCCTTCCGTCCCAGGCACTCGAACACAACGAGACGAAGGACGCAACAATCACACCTACTCTCCGCTGCAGTAACCACTCAAAGAGTCGGGCCCCTGCCAGTCAGAAATATCACTGAACTATCGCGAGAATAGGCTACTTTCACACTGGCGTTTTGGCTTTCCGTTTGAGAGATCCGTTCAGGGCTCTCACAAGTGGTCCAAAACAGATCAGTTTTGCCCTAATGCATTCTAAATGGATAAGGATCCGCTCAGAATGCATCAGTTTGCCTCCTTTCCGTCTCCATTCCGCTTTGGAGGCTGCTTGCAGCGTTTTGGTGTCTGTCTGATGAAATGGAGCCAAACGGATCCGTCCTGACACACAATGTAAGTCAATGGGGACCGATCTGTTTTCACTGACACAATCTGGCACAATAGAAAACGGATCCGTCTTCCATTGACTTTTAACCACTTCCCATTTGGGCCATTTGCCCCCTTCCTGACCAGGCCTAATTTTGCAAAACTGACCTATCTCACTTTATGTGGTAATAGCTTTGGAACGCCTTTATTTATCCAAGTCATTCAGAGATTGTTTTCTCGTGACACATTGTACTTCATGATAGTCATAAATTTGAGTCAATATATTTCACCTTTATTTATGAAAAAATCCCAAATTTACCCAAAATTTTTAAAAATTTGCAATTTTCTAAATTTCAATTTCTCTGCTTTTTAAACAGAAAGTGATACCTCATAAAATATTTATTACTTAACATTCCCCATATGTCTACTTTATGTTGGCATCATTTTGGAAATGTCATTTTTTTTTTTTTAGGACGTTAGAAGGCTTAGAAGTTTAGAAGCAATTCTTCACATTTTTAAGAAAATTGCCAAAACCCACTTTTTAAGGACCAGTTCAGGTCTGAAGTCACTTTGTGGGGCCTACATAGTGGATACCCCCATAAATGACCCCATTGTAGAAACTACACCCCTCAAGTTACTTAAAACCGATTTTACAAACTTTGTTAACCCTTTAGGCGTTCCACAAGAATTAAAGGAAAATGGAGATCAAATTTTTAAATTTCACTTTTTTGGAATATTTTCCATTTTAATCCAATTTCTTCTTTAACACATCGATGGTTAACAGCCAAACAAAACTCAATATTTATTACCTAGATTCTGCGGTTTACAGAAACACCCCACATGTGGTCATAAACTGCTGTATGGGCACACGGCAGGGCGCAGAAGAAAAGGAACTCCACATGGCTTTTAGATGCCATGTCCCATTTGAAGCCCCCTTGATGCACCCTTACAGTAGAAACTCCCAAAAAGTGACCCCATTTTGGAAACTAGGTAATAAGGTGCCAGTTTTATTGGTACTATTTTTGGGTACATATGATTTTTTTTATCATTAATTATAACACTTTATGGGGCAAGATGACCAAAAAATTTGTTGTTTTAGCACAGTTTTTATTTATTTATTTTTACAGCGTTCACTTGAGGGGTTCAGTCAAGTAACATTTTTATAGAGCAGATTGTTATGGACGTGGCGATACCTAATATGTATACTTTTTCTTATTTATTAAAGTTTTACCCAATAATAGCCTTTTTGAAACAAAAAAATTATGTTTTAATGTCTCCATGTTCTGAGAGCTATAGTTTTTTTATTTTTTGAGAGATTTTCTTATGTAGGGGCTTATTTTTTGCGGGATGAGGTGACTGTTTTATTGGTACCATTTTGTGGGACATACGCCTTTTTTGATCACTTGGTGTTGCACTTTTTGTGATGTAAGGTGACAAAACTTGCTTGTTTTGACACAGTTTTTATTTTTTAATTTTTACGGTGTTCACCCGAGGGTTTAGTTCATGTGATATTTTTATAGAGCTGGTTTTTACGGATGCGGCAATATCTAATATGTATACATTTTTTTATTTATTTCACTTTAACACAATAATGGCATTTTCGAAACCAAAAAAATGATGTTTTAGTGTCTCCATGTTCTAAGAGCTATAGTTTTTTTTATTTTTTGAGAGATTTTCTTATGTAGGGGCTCATTTTTGCGGGATGAGGTGACTGTTTTATTGGTACCATTTTGTGGCACATACGCCTTTTTGATCACTTGGTGTTGCACTTTTTGTGATGTAAGGTGACAAAAATTGCTTTTTTTGACAGTTATTTATTTTTATTTTTTATGGTGTTTATTGGACTGGGTCGATTATGTGATATATTTATAGAGCCGACTGTCACGGACGCGGCAATACCAAATATGTCTATTTTATTTAATTTTTTCTATTTTTTTATTATTATTTTTATTCCTTACTTGGGGAATTTTTTATTTTTTTTTACATTTTATTTTTTATTTTTTTATTTTACACTTTGCGTCCCCCATAAGGTCATACAAGACCTCTGGGGGACATTTAACTTCACTTCTTTTTTTTTCTTTTCACTGTTGATTTCTCCTGTACCTGGGGCTGACATAGTAGCCCCAGTTACAGGAGAAATGCACCCCCCAGAGAGGCTGTACAGCAGTATACTTTGCTGTACAGCCTCATTGCAGGGCTGATAGAGGTCTCTGGAGACCTGACAGCTCCTGCACTCACCCGGCTCAGACAGTCACATGTCCTGGAGATCGTGCTGATTGGAGTGAAAACAGCTGCTGGGTGAGTGTAAATGTTCCGATCTCCCTCTCCTGCCAGCACTAATGAGAGGGAGATAGTACAAGCCTTTCTGAGCGCTGTAACTGCAGATTACAGCGCTCACAACACATGCTCTGCAGACAATGCTGATTTGTCTCAGCATACAGTGAAAAGAGCTGCTGGGGGATCGCTGCTGGAGTGTGAATGTACCGATCTCCCTCTCCTGCCAGCGTAACAGAGAGGGAGACGGTGCAAGCATTTCAGAGCGCTGTAACTGGAAATTACAGCGCTCACATGCCCTGGAGACCATGCTGATCGGTCTCCAGGGCTTACAGTTAAGAATTATGATCACGATGCCTAGTTTAAATACCGATCTCCCTCTCTGACTGGCAGTAATAAGAGGGAGATGGTAGATGCATTTGTGATCGCTCTGACTGCTTGTCAGAGCGATCAAAAGCCCGGAGACCAGCAAAAAAGGTCTCAGGGTGAAGCTCCATGTTCTTGGCTGTCAGGAGGGAGCTTAGTCACAGAGTTTCTATGTACAGGGGCAGAGCACAGGGGGGAAAGCTGCAAGACGTTTTAAAACGTGCTGTCAGAAATAGAGATCCACCTCCTGGACGTTTATAGTCAATGGGCAGACGGGAGGTGGTTAATTGTGTTCAAGACGGATCTGTCTTGGCTATGTTACAGATAATACAACCGGATCCGTTCTGAACGGATGCAGATGGTTGTATTATCTGAACAGATCCGTCTCTGCAGAGCCATAACGGATCTGCAGCAAACGCGAGTGTGAAAGTAGCCTTATCGATATAGCAAAACGGACAGCCCCTTACAATCTCGGAACAGAAAGGCAGTCTAAAAGAACAATTAAAGGGAACTTGTCATCAACTTTATGCTTCAAATATCAACGGCAGCATAAAGTAGAGACAGGAGAGATGATTTCACCGATCTGTCATTTTTACGTTTAAAGTAAGTGGTTGGCGAGAACCAACATTACAATCATTGCAGACTGGGCCTGGAAAAGAGTCCCGGCCACCTGAGAAGAGTCCTGGTTATTCATAAATTCCTGCTAGAGGCTCATATGCATATAATAAACAATTATTTTTCACAAAAACTGAGGTACATTAATTCAGCCAATTAAATAACCATGTACCTGATGACAAAATCCCTTTAAGGACATTTGTATGTAGCAGAACCGCATGTGTAAGAGCTGTATATGTGTTTAAATAAATAAATTAAGGCAGTTATTTACTGATGGTTTGGGTAGACCAAGCCATGTCTATTCATTCAGTTAATCTGATCACAATTGTCATAGTCCCTTCTCTAGTACTAGATAGCAATCACTTATAACAGGGGTCAGCAACCTCCGACACTCCAGCTGTGGTGAAACTACAACTCCCAGCATGCTCCATTTACTTCGATGAGAGTTCAGAGAACCGCCAGGAAAGTGTGCATGATGTGAGATGTAGTTTCACCACAGCTGGAGTGCCAAAGGTTGCAGACCCCTGTCATAATTGATTGCTATCTAGTACTAGAGAAAGGGACTATGACAATTATGGTTAGGCTACTTTCACATTAGCGTTTATTACGGATCTGTCATGGATCTGCAAAAACACTTCTGTTTACAATAATACAACCGCATGCAGCCTTCATGAACGGATCCAGTTGTATTATGTCTTCTATAGCCATGACTAGAGTTGAGCGAACACCTGGATGTTCGGGTTCGAGAAGTTCAGCCGAACTTCCCGGAAATGTTCGGGTTCGGGATCCGAACCCGACCCGAACTTCGTCCCGAACCCCATTGAAGTCAATGGGGACCCGAACTTTTCGGCACTAAAAAGGCTGTAAAACAGCCCAGGAAAGAGCTAGAGGGCTGCAAAAGGCAGCAACATGTAGGTAAATCCCCTACAAACAAATGTGGATAGGGAAATGAATAAAAATAAAATAAATAAAAATTAACCAATATCAATTGGAGAGAGGTCCCATAGCAGAGAATCTGGCTTCACGTCACCCACCACTGTAACTGTCCATTGTCAGATATTTAGTCCCAGGCACCCAGGCAGAGGAGAGAGGTCCCGTAACAGAGAATCTGGCTTCACGTCAGCCACCACTGTAACAGTCCATTGTCATATATTTAGGCCCAGGCAGCGGAGAGAGGTCCCGAAACAGAGAATCTGGCTTCATGTCAGCAGAGAATCAGTCTGCATGTCATAGCAGAGAATCAGGCTTCACGTCAGCCACCACTGCAACAGTCCATTGGCATATATTTAGGCCCCGGCACCCAGACAGAGGAGAGAGGTCCCGTAACAGAGAATCTGGCTTCATGTCAGCAGAGAATCAGTCTGCATGTCATAGCAGAGAATCAGGCTTCACGTCACCCAACATTGGAACAGTCCATTGGCATATATTTAGGCCCAGGCAGAGGAGAGAGGTCCCGTAACAGAGAATCTGTCTTCATGTCAGCAGAGAATCAGTCTGCATGTCATAGCAGAGAATCAGGCTTCACGTCACCCAACATTGGAACAGTCCATTGGCATATATTTAGGCCCCGGCACCCAGGCAGAGGAGAGGTTCATTCAACTTTGGGTTGCCTCGCAATATAATGGTAAAATGAAAATAAAAATAGGATTGAATGAGGAAGTGCCCTGGAGTACAATAATATATGGTTAAGGGGAGGTAGTTAATGTCTAATCTGCACAAGGGATGGACAGGTCCTGTGGGATCCATGCCTGGTTCATTTTTATGAACGTCAGCTTGTCCACATTGGCTGTAGACAGGCGGCTGCGTTTGTCTGTAATGACGCCCCCTGCCGTGCTGAATACACGTTCAGACAAAACGCTGGCCGCCGGGAAGGCCAGCACCTCCAAGGCATAAAAGGCTAGCTCTGGCCACGTGGACAATTTAGAGACCCAGAAGTTGAATGGGGCCGAACCATCAGTCAGTACGTGGAGGGGTGTGCACACGTACTGTTCCACCATGTTAGTGAAATGTTGCCTCCTGCTAACACGTTGCGCATCAGGTGGTGGTGCAATTAGCTGTGGCGTGTTGACAAAAGTTTTCCACATCTCTGCCATGCTAGCCGTGACACAGCTGCCTTGGCGACCTCTTGCTCCTCCTCTCCCTTGGCCTTGGGCTTCCACTTGTTCCCCTGTGACATTTGGGAATGCTCTCAGTAGCGCGTCTACCAACGTGCGCTTGTACTCGCACATCTTCCTATCACGCTCCAGTGCAGGAAGTAAGGTGGGCACATTGTCTTTGTACCGTGGATCCAGCAGGGTGGCAACCCAGTAGTCCGCACACGTTAAAATGTGGGCAACTCTGCTGTCGTTGCGCTGGCACTGCAGCATGTAGTCGCTCATGTGTGCCAGGCTGCCCAGGGGTAAGGACAAGCTGTCCTCTGTGGGAGGCGTATCGTCATCGTCCTGCCTTTCCCCCCAGCCACGCACCAGTGATGGGCCCGAGCTGCGTTGGGTGCCACCCCGCTGTGACCATGCTTCATCCTTATCCTCCTCTACCTCCTCGTCCTCCAGTAGTGGGCCCTGGCTGGCCACATTTGTACCTGGCCTCTGCTGTTGCAAAAAAACTCCCTCTGAGTCACTTCAAAGAGACTGGCCTGAAAGTGCCAAAAATGACCCCTCTTCCTCCTCCTCCTGGGCCACCTCCTCTTCCATCATCGCCCTAAGTGTTTTCTCAAGGAGACATAGAAGTGGTATTGTAACGCTGATAACGGCGTCATCGCCACTGGCCATGTTGGTGGAGTACTCGAAACAGCGCAACAGGGCACACAGGTCTCGCATGGAGGCCCAGTCATTGGTAGTGAAGTGGTGCTGTTCCGCAGTGCGACTGACCCGTGCGTGCTGCAGCTGAAACTCCACTATGGCCTGCTGCTGCTCGCACAGTCTGTCCAGCATGTGCAAGG
Organism: Bufo gargarizans; assembly: GCF_014858855.1. Lineage (NCBI taxonomy): Eukaryota > Metazoa > Chordata > Amphibia > Anura > Bufonidae > Bufo > Bufo gargarizans. The sequence continues at coordinate 9,240,110 of NC_058083.1, forward strand.
TGGAGTTCCACCTGGTGGGCACGTCGCATATGAGGCGGTGAGCGGGAAGGCCGAAGTTACGCTGTAGCGCAGACAGGCGAGCAGCGGCAGGATGTGAACGCCGGAAGCGCGAACAGACGGCCCGCACTTTATGCAGCAGCTCTGACATGTCGGGGTAGTTGTGAATGAACTTCTGCACCACCAAATTCAGCACATGCGCCTGGCAAGGGATGTGCGTCAAACCGGCTAGTCCCAGAGCTGCAACGAGATTTCGCCCATTATCGCACACCACCAGGCCGGGCTTGAGGCGCAACGACTCGTCGGTCTGTTGTTCTATACCACGCCACAACTCCTGTGCGGTGTGGGGCCTGTCCCCCAAACATATGAGTTTCAGAATGGCCTGCTGACGTTTACCCCGGGCTGTGCTGAGATTGGTGGTGAAGGTGTGTGGCTGACTGGATGAGCAGGTGGAAGAAGAGGAGGAGGAAGCCGAGAAGGAGGAGGTGGCAACAGGAGTCAAAGAATGTTGCCCTGCGATCCTTGGCGGCGGAAGGACGTGCGCCAAACAGCTCTCCGCCTGGGGCCCAGCTGCCACTACATTTACCCAGTGTGCAGTTAGGGAGATATAGCGTCCCTGGCCGTGCTTACTGGTCCACGTATCTGTGGTTAGGTGGACCTTGCTACAGATGGCGTTGCGCAGTGCACACTTGATTTTATCGGATACTTGGTTGTGCAGGGAAGGCTCGGCTCTCTTGGAGAAGTAGTGGCGGCTGCGAACAACATACTGTGGGACAGCAAGCGAGATGAGCTGTTTGAAGCTGTCTGTGTCCACCAGCCTAAATGACAGCATTTCATAGGCCAGTAGTTTAGAAATGCTGGCATTCAGGGCCAGGGATCAAGGGTGGCTAGGTGGGAATTTACGCTTTCTCTCAAATGTTTGTGAGATGGAGAGCTGAACGCTGCCGTGTGACATGGTTGAGATGCTTGGTGACGGAGGTGGTGGTGGTATTGGTGGTACATCCCCTGTTTGCTGGGCGGCAGGTGCCAACATTCCTCCAGAGGCGGAGGAAGAGGCCGAGGCGGCAGCAGCAGAAGAGGTAGCAGAGGGAGCCTGAGTGACTTCCTTGTTTTTAAGGTTCAGGCTCTGATGGCACAGCGTGCAAACCACTCGGGTCTTGTCGTCAGCACATTGTTTGAAGAAGTGCCATGCCAGGGAACTCCTTGAAGCTGCCTTTGGGGTGCTCGGTCCCAGATGGCGGCAGTCAGTAGCAGGCGAAGTCTCTTGGCGGCGGGTGTTCTGCTTTTGCCCACTGCTCCCTCTTTTGCTACGCTGTTGGCTCGGTCTCACCACTGCCTCTTCCTCCGAACTGTGAAAGTCAGTGGCACGACCTTCATTCCATGTGGGGTCTAGGACCTCATCGTCCCCTGCATCGTCTTCCACCCAGTCTTGATCCCTGACCTCCTGTTCAGTCTGCACACTGCAGAAAGACGCAGCAGTTGGCACCTCTATTTCGTCATCATCAGAGACATGCTGAGGTGGTATTCCCATGTCCTCATCATCAGGAAACATAAATGGTTGTGCGTCAGTGCATTCTATGTCTTCCACCGCTGGGGAAGGGCTAGGTGGATGCCCTTGGGAAACCCTGCCAGCGGAGTCTTCAAACAGCATAAGAGACTGCTGCATAACTTGCGGCTCAGACAGTTTCCCTGGTATGCATGGGGGTGATGTGACAGACTGATGGGCTTGGTTTTCAGGCGCCATCTGTGCGCTTTCTGCAGAAGACTGGGTGGGAGATAATGTGAACGTGCTGGATCCACTGTCGGCCACCCAATTGACTAATGCCTGTACCTGCTCAGGCCTTACCATCCTTAGAACGGCATTGGGCCCCACCAAATATTGCTGTAAATTATGGCGGCTACTGGGACCTGAGGTAGTTGGTACACTAGGACGTGTGGATGTGGCAGAACGGCCACGTCCTCTCCCAGCACCAGAGGGTCCACTAACACCACCACGACCATGTCCACGTCCGCGTCCCTTACTAGATGTTTTGCTCATTGTTACCGTTCACCACAATAAGAAAAATATTATTTGGCCCAATGTATTGAATTCAAATTCAGGCCTTTTTTACAGACACCTAACACTATCTGGCTATCTATTTAGGTACCGTATTACACTAATACAGGCACGGCAGTAACCACAGATTTAGCTGGATATAAATTTGAGGCCTAGTATTTAGGCGCTGGGTGACAGGTATAGGTTTACTGACAGAATTAGACTTGGAAATGCACAGTAGCGTGTGTGTGTGAAGTTATTCAGAATGACCCTATGTGCACCATGAATCTGATATACCCTTTTAGGGATAGATTTCAAATAGTTCTGATACAGCAGAAACCACTAAATGAGAAAATTGCTAAATTGGGAATTGTATTTCAACCCAGAACAAAAACTGTGCTTTGACGGACACTAAATAACTTGACCAGCCACACCAGTAACGACAGATTTAGCTGGATATAAACTTGAGGCCTAGTATTTAGGCGCTGGGTGACAGGTATACGTTTTACGGACAGAATTAGACTGGGATATGCACAGTAGCGTGTGTGTGAAGTTATTGAGAATGACCCTATCAGCACCTTGATTCTGATATACCCTTTTAGGGATGTATTTAAAGTAGGCCTGATACTGCAGAAACCACTAAATTAGGAAATTGCTAAATTGGGAATTGTATTTCAACCCAGAACAAAAACTGTGCTTTGACGGACACTAAATAACTTGCCCAGCCAGAACAGTACAGCGGTAACGACAGATTTAGTTGTATATAAATTTGAGGCCTAGTATTTAGGCGCTGGGTGACAGGTATAGGTTTACTGACAGAATTAGACTTGGAAATGCACAGTAGCGTGTGTGTGAAGTTATTCAGAATGACCCTATGTGCACCTTGAATATTATATACCCTTTTAGGGATAGATTTAAAGTAGGCCTGATACAGCAGAAACCACTAAATTAGGAAATTGCTAAAATGGGAATTGTATTTCAACCCAGAAAAAAAACTGTGCTTTGACGGACACTAAATAACTTGACCAGTAATGACAGATTTAGCTGGATATAAACTTGAGGCCTAGTATTTAGGCGCTGGGTAACAGGTATACGTTTACTGACAGAATTAGACTGGGATATGGCCAAAAAACAACCACACTATTGAGGGTTAAATGCACTTGGTGACAGCTTGCCCCTGATGTAGTATATGGCCAATAAATAACCAGACTATTGATGGTTAAATGCACTTGGTGTGACAGCTTGACCCTGATGTAGGCTTTAGCCAAAAAACAACCACACCATTGAGGGTTAAATGCACTTAGTCGCAGCTTGTGCTGGCGCAACACAAGACACAAAATGGCCGCCGATCACCCCAGAAAAAAGTGACAGAAAAACGCTCTGGGCAGCCTAAAAACAGTGAGCAATTCAATAGCAGCAGTTCAATCATCCACAGCTGCAGATAGATCACTGGATGGAGTCTTTTGGAGGAGTTAATCAGCCTAATCTCGCCCTACTGTCGCTGCTGCAACCTCTCCCTATGCTAATCACAACAGAATGACGGGCGGCGCTACGTGACTCCAGCTTAAATAGAGGCTGGGTCACATGGTGCTCTGGCCAATCACAGCCATGCCAATAGTAGGCATGGCTGTGACGGCCTCTTGGGGCAAGTAGTATGGCGCTTGTTGATTGGCTGCTTTGCAGCCTTTCAAAAAGCGCCAAGAAAGCGACGAACACCGAACCCGGACTTTTACGAAAATGTCCGGGTTTGGGTCCGTGTCACAGACATCCCAAAATTCGTTACGAACCCGAACTATACAGTTCGGGTTCGCTCATCCCTAGCCATGACGGATCCGTTGAAAGTCAATGGGGGTCAGATCCGTTTTCTATTGGGTCAGAGAAAACGGATTCGTCCTCATTGACTTACATTGTGGGCCAGTACGGATGCCCCTTGCTCTGCACCACATTGCACACAGAAAAACGATGCTTGCAGCGGGTTTTTTTGTCCGCGACTGGGACGCAACCAAACGGAACGGAATGCATTCCGTTTTGTTCAGTTCAGTTTTGTCTCAGTTGACAACGAATGGGGACAAAACTGTACTTTCACCAATTCCGCTATTGAGATCCGTCATAGGATCTGAACAGCAGAAGAAAACAGTCTTACAATGTTCTTTGCCAGAATTGGTTAAAACATGCATGATATAAGCAGGAATGCTCAAATTGCGGCCCTTCAGCTGTTGCAAAACTACAACTCCCAGCATGCCTGGACAGCCTACAACTATTTGGGCATACTGTGATTTGTAGTTTTGCAATAGCTGGAGGGGACCTGTTTGAGCATCCCTTAATCATAAAGCATGTGAAACTTGTGTACTCTTACCTTTTAGACAGTGTATCTATAAGCTTGCAACCGCGACGCTTCAAAAAATCCTCCAAGAAGTCATGCTGTTAGGAAAAGTTGCTGTTCTGAAAATTTAGAGCTTTGTACGAAATGACGCTCAAGTAGAGAATCAATTTTCTGCCAATTTTCTTTCGCCTCCATCACAGCTTGGCTGATCTCTTCTTGACTTCTGGTTTTCATACACACTCGGCGGAGGTGCAGAGATAGCTTGTCTTGAAGTCAGAACTTGCAGACAAGGAGGGTGCTCATTTCTATCCTGTGAGAGGCCTTCTCTGCTGGAGGGTAAAGTGTTGGCTCAGCTAACAAAGACAGGGGGGGAAAACAGATGACTATCTTCCAGTAGCTTGGCAAAACTGAGGGCCTCCTGCTTTGAAAAATGCAGTTTGACCAATGATTTTACCTATTGGTCACCAGCTAGCCACATTAAAGCTATTGGAAATAATACAATTGTAACAACTCTGTGTGGCACCTCCAAGGCACATGGCCCTCTGGAAGGTGGGGGGGGGGGTTATCTTTTTCTTTTAAATTCACTTTTATTAATTTTTTTCATAAAAAATTACACAAAAGCATTCATAAAGCGGCATCTTAAACAGGACACCTCTTAAACTCTCCAATTTCCAGGTGAAAGCTTGTCAAATCCTACAGGAAGACAGGAATCAATTAAGTATCAAAAAGCATGTATATACTACATTTGAATATGCACTTTGAAGAGACTACACAGAAAACACAACAGACAAGACTAGACAAAAGACACACAGAGACGAAAGACAAAGGGAAGGCGTGGAAAGGGAACGTTTATGTGGGGATACGCTCCCTTCATGTTTTACCCCTTCAGGATCTCCACTTGTTCCAAATTTTTAAGTAGTAATTTTGCTTCCTTACAGTCCAGTTGATAAGCTCTTCAAAATTGCACACCAGATCAACTTTCGCACACCATTCCTCCAGTGAAGGGTGAGAAGTTTGTCGCCAGTGTAACGGGATCAGTGACTTCGCCACAGCCAGCAAATGTGTGATGAAGTTTGATCTAGAAAGGTGGTAGGAGTTCCCTGGTTTGGCCAGGAACACCAGGAAATTTAAGTAAGTCTTGAATGGCTGCTTCAAGGATGTCACACGTCCACCAGATGTGCAAATAACAGCCCCTAGACCTCTGACATCTCCAGCACCTATCGGATTCAATGCCTTTAGGCAAAAAGAGGAGCTCGGGAGTCTTATACCAGCAGCTCAAGAGTTTATAATGACTTTCCTGAAGCCTAACACTAAGTCTGTTAACCACTTCAACCCCGCTAGCTGAAACCCCCTTAATGACCAGGCCACTTTTTACACTTCTGCACTACACTACTTTCACCGTTTATCGCTCGCTCATGCAACTTACCACCCAAATGAATTTGACCTCCTTTTCTTCTCACTAATAGAGCTTTCATTTGGTGGTATTTCATTGCTGCTGACATTTTAACTTTTTTTATTAATCGGAATTTAAAGTTTTTTTTGCAAAAAAATGACATTTTTCACTTTCAGCTGTAATATTTTGCCAAAAAAAAAAAACCGACATCCATATATAAATTTTTCGCTAAATTTATTGTTCTTCATGTCTTTGATAAAAAAAAAATGTTTGGGCAAAAAAAAAATAAAAAAAAAAATGGTTTGGGTAAAAGTTATAGCGTTTACAAACTATGGTACAAAAATGTGAATTTCCGCTTTTTGAAGCAGCTCTGACTTTCTGAGCACCTGTCATGTTTCCTGAGGTTCTACAATGCCCAAACAGTAGAAAACCCCCACAAATGACCCCATTTCGGAAAGTAGACACCCTAAGGTATTCACTGATGGGCATAGTGAGTTCATAGAACTCTTTATTTTTTGTCACAAGTTAGCGGAAAATGATGATTTTATTTATTTTTTCTTACAAAGTCTCATATTCCACTAACTTGCGACAAAAAATAAAAAATTCTAGGAACTCGCCATGCCCCTCACGGAATACTTTGGGGTGTCTTCTTTCCAAAATGGGGTCACTTGTGGCGTAGTTATACTGCCCTGGCAATTTAGGGGCCCAAATGTGTGAGAAGTACTTTGCAATCAAAATGTGTAAAAAATGGCCTGCAAAATCCAAAAGGTGCACTTTGGAATATGTGCCCCTTTGCCCACCTTGGCTGCAAAAAAGTGTCACACATGTGGTATCGCCGTACTCAGGAGAAGTTGGGGAATGTGTTTTGGGGTGTCATTTTACATATACCCATGCTGGGTGAGAGAAATATCTTGGCAAAAGACAACTTTTCCAATTTTTTTTATACAAAGTTGGCATTTGACCAAGTTTTCCCCAGGATGAAATTAAAAACATAATGCAAATGTTAAAAATCACAGATTGGTATATTTTGGAGGCACTTCACGGCACGTTAGGGGTGCTATCTCTTGAGGAATCAGCTGCGTAGGGTGAAAGGTATATGACACACTATAGGGTAACTTCTATTAAGATGTACGAGCTCAATTATGGAAATGGTGATTATTGTCATGATGATTCAGGGGGGGGGCTTTTGGGAAATGTTTTTACTATTATAAAAACTGGAAATTATGTATCACAGACTGTATTTGACCTGTATTCAAAAGTCTATACTTTTTTTGCTTACTGGTGGTACTAATAAAGAAATTTAAAAAATAAATAAATAAATAACACAATCAAAATCCTTTGAAATGTTTAACAGTGAATGTAGGTGTTTTAAAAAAAAAAAAAGCACAATGAAAAGGGAACTAAAGACATTGGTACTGAACATTTGTTTTCAATACCCTTATGAAAAAACATAATATTTATTTAATTTTGATCTAAGAAAAATGTATATGCTAGGGAGCTTATAAATTGGACTCTAAAGCAATTTCATAATTTTATGTTGACAGATGATTCAGGATTTAACATTTTCCAGAGTGATACGCTCAAATAAAAAAGCCTATCATGCCTAGTGCCTACTGTATAAGCCTCTGGGTCCAGTGCTATATTCTAGCGTTGCTACAGTTGTTCAAGTGTATGTTCAGCATTGAGCAACAGTATGTTTTGAAAGAATTAGGTCACAGAAATAATTAAACAGATCAAGTGACCCGGTTAATAATACATTAAATAATGTTTTCTGCCGTGATGCCATGAGCAGTCTTCAAGAAGACAATGCCATCATGCATCTTGTATCAAATGTGAACTAGTGGTTCAGGGAGCATTAGACCTAATTTACAAACCAGATATTTGAGACCTTTACGACAGTATATATATATTTTTTTAACAGGTACTAGGGATGTCCCGATACAGATACCAGTATCGGTATCGGTACCGATACCGGACATTTGCACGAGTACTTGTACTCATGCAAATGTCCCCGATACCACTGCCGATACCTGTGCGCCGCCGCGGTATATTTCGTTACGTCATAGCTGCCCTCCACCATCATTATCTATATCTACCAGCGGCTCCTCCTGCTTGATCGGAATGTTCTGTGACTGTCTACGCCCACCGACCGACGTCTAACGTCGGAATCAGGTGACGCCCCCAGGCTGAGACTAGAGCAGCGCGTGGCGGGAAAGTCAGTCAGAGAATATCCCACACTCCGTCCAACTCCGACCGATCCCCACCCCCTGCGGAGAGAAGAGAGTCGACCCTATATATCACAGGCACAGCTGCCGGACCGGCAGCTATTAAAGGGAAAAGGTGTAATGTCACTCCAGTCAACTCTGCCTATTACCCCAGTTATATGTCTTGGCCCACAGCCCACTCAGTCCTTCATGCCTTCCAGTGGCTGCATGCTCCGCCCCAAGTGAGCAATTATACGTCCCTCGACTCCCTCCAGTACCTCCCGGCTCCCCCATGACATGAGCATGACCAACAAGAAGGAATTATGGTGGTGGCAGCCTGGCAGACAGGTGACAAGTCAGTCACACAGGTGGCCATAAGACATGGGGAGGCAGCTGTTGCCCCCCAGCTCCATACTCTAACTAGGTAATGTCTCCTTTTGTGGCTGCTTGTGGCATACGGTATAACGTCTCCTTGTGGTTGCCCCATACAGTATAACGTCTCCTTGTGGTTGCCCCATACAGTATAATGTCTCCTTGTGGCTGCCCCCATACAGTATAACATCTGCTTTTGGCTGCTCCCATATTGTATAACGTCTGCTTGTGGCTGCCCCATACAGTATAACATAGAATCTCCTTGTGGCTGCCCCATACAGTATAACATAACATCTCCTTGTGGCTGCCCCCATACAGTGTAACGTCTCCTTGTAGCTGCCCCCATACAGTATAACGTGTCCTTGTGGCTGCCCCCCATACAGTATAACGTCTACTTGTAGCTGCCCCCATACAGTATAATGTCTCTTTGTCGCTGCCCATTCAGTGTAATTTCTCCTTGTGCACCTCATACAGTATAACGTCTCCTTGTGGCTGCCCCCATACAGTGTAACGTCTCCTTGTGGCTGCCCCCATACAGTATATTGTCTCTTTGTGGCACCCATTCAGTGTAATTTCTCCTTGTGAACCTCATACAGTATAACGTCTCCTTGTGGCTGCCCCCATACAGTGTAACGTCTCCTTGTGGCTGCCCCCATACAGTATAACGTCTCCTTGTGGCTGCCCCATACAGTGTAACGTCTCCTTGTGGCTGCCCCCATACAGTGTAACGTCTCCTTGTGGCTGCCCCCATACAGTATAACGTCTCCTTGTGGCTGCCCCCATACAGTGTAACGTCTCCTTGTGGCTGCCCCCATACAGTATAACGTCTCCTTGCGGCTGCCCCCATACAGTATGATGTCTCTTTGTGAACCTCATACAGTATAACGTCTCCTTGTGGCTGCCCCCATACAGTGTAACGTCTCCTTGTGGCTGCCCCCATACAGTGTAACGTCTCCTTGTGGCTGCCCCCATACAGTAGAACGTCTCCTTGTGGCTGCCCCCATACAGTAGAACGTCTCCTTGTGGCTGCCCCCATACAGTATAACGTTTCCTTGTGGCTGCCCCCATACCGTGTAACGTCTCCTTGTGGCTGCCCCCATACAGTATAACGTCTCCTTGTGGCTGCCCCCATACAGTGTAACGTCTCCTTGTGGCTGCCCCCATACAGTGTAACGTCTCCTTGTGGCTGCCCCCATACAGTATCACGTCTCCTTGTGGCTGCCCCCATACAGTGTAACGTCTCCTTGTGGCTGCCCCCATACAGTGTAACGTCTCCTTGTGGCTGCCCCCATACAGTATAATGTCTCCTTGTGGCCCTCATACAGTATAACGTCTCCTAACTCTCCTTGGAACCTCAAGTGTTTTTTTTTTTTTATTCATGTTGCCCATGACTTTGCCCACAGACATCTGATGTTTCTTTGTACAAGGTTTGATAAATCTCCCCTATGACTAAACTTAAATTGAAATTTGCTGTAACATTACTACTACCAAAAAGGTGAAGAAACTTATTTATTGCATCCTTTCAGTGCACAGAGCCGCCAGCAAAATGTCAGCAGTGTGGAAGCATTTCAAAATTTGTGAAGACAACCCATGCATGGCAGAATGCAATCTTTGTTCTACAAAGATATCAAGAGGAGGTGCAAAAGTTAGCTCATATAATACTAGCAATCTTATAAAACACCTAAATATAAAACATAAAAATGAGCATGGAGAATTTGCTGCCGTTTCTACCAGCATTGTTCGGCAGCCAACACTGGAGGAAACCCTAGCAAGACGAGAATTTTTTTTCCTTACTCAGTTTATTATTCTCGATCATCAACCACTGTCAATAGTGGATAACATGGGTTTTCAAAGATTTGTTAATGTTTTAGAGCCAAAGTACGAGATTCCCAGTCGCCACTATGTCACTGATGTAATCTTACCACAAATACACGACACCGTTAAAAAGCATGTCACCAGCATGTTGCAGGTGAAGAAGAATGCCATCAGCTTCACTACTGACATATGGAGCTGCAGTGCGAGTCCAGTGTCCTTGGTTAGCTTAACAGCGCAGTGGATAGATGAGGATTTTTCTCTAAAACAAGTTATGCTCCATGCAAAGGCATTTCAAGGCTCTCACACTGGTCAAGCAATAGCAAACATCCTTCATGAAATGCTTGAGACTTAAGCAATTCCTAAAAGTTCTGTTCATGTTGTGGTCCGTGACAGTGACAAAAATATGATAAAAGGCATGGATGAAGCTGGACTTTGCAGTATTTCCTGTGTGGCACATACACGGCAGCTGGCTGTCTCAGAGGGCCTGTTAGCACAGCGCAGCGTTGCTGATGCTCTGGGAATAGGGCGCAAAATAGTCAGCCACTTCAAACATTCAAACCTGGCATACTCTCGCTTACAAGATATTGAAAAGCAGCTTGGTCAACCAATTAAAAGGCTTCAACAAGACGTGCAGACTCGTTGGAACAGCACGTTTTACATGCTTCAGTCATTGAATGAGCAGAAACGGGCACTAGGAGTATATATGTCTGAGCATGAGCTTCCGGCCACTTTATCTGCAAACTACTGGAATCTAATGGAGAAAGTGTTACACGACTTGGCTCCCTTTGAAGAGCTGACACGTCCAGTGAGTTCTGCGGATGTTTCTGCGTCAGAAGTTATTCCTGCTGTGACTGTGCTGCAGAGACTGCTATCAAAAGAGGATGATGACCATGGTATTAAAACAATGAAGAGCACTTTGCTTGCTGCTTTGCAGAAACACTTTTCGGATACAGAGCGCAATCCACTATACTACATAGCAACAATAATTGATGCAAGGTAATGCAGTAACTTTTAAATAAAGCTTTAATTTGCTCATAAATCTTGGGGGGAATGATGTGTTTCATCATGAAACACATCTTTCCTCCCAACATTTATGAGCAAATTGTATATATATAATTTTTCTAGGTATAAAGATCGATTCTTTTCCAATGCTGACAGTGCCAGGCAGGTCAAAGAAATGTTTGTTGCTGAACTTCAAAAGCTTTCGGAAGACACAGCCACGCTTGAGGAAGAACCAGCTGTCAAAAAACCGCACCATGACAAGCCGTGTACCAGCCTGGACTGTGTTTTTCAGGAAATAGCAGATGAACATCCCTCTACATCTGTGAGCATCACTCCAAAAGCTGCTACTGTGCAGCTGTTAAGGTACCTAGAGGAGAACACTGTCTCATGCTCAGATAGTCCACTTAAATACTGGGCATTAAATAAAATACGTTTTCCACCTTTGGCTGTAATGGCGCAAAAGTATCTTTGAGCCCCATGCAGTAGTGTGGAAAGTGAAAGACTGTTCAGCTCAGTGTCTTACGTTCTGACCGAAGGCAAAAAAAGACTTCTAGCTGACCATGCAGAAATGCTTATATTACATAAATGGTTGATACACTGCCTCTTGTACTTAAACAATGTATGTTATAGTTCTGTTTTGGGCCTTTTGGTTGGTCAGTGGTCACAAAATACATTTGTGTGTATTTAATTGTTAAAATTGGTATCGGTGAGTACTTAAATAAAAGTATCGGTACTCATACTCAGTCTGAAAAAAATGGTATTGGGATATCCCTACCGGGTACTTAACGGTTATTTAATTCCCTTATTCGGAATAGTTATGAATCAGAACTTTGGAGTCTACATTTTACTACAGTGTTACCGGTTAAACATGAAGGTTATTAATCCTGCGTAGGCAACCAACATGGATCACTTTTTCTACTTTGCACTATAACAAGTCTAGAGTGTAGAATTCTAAAAACATGGTTTCGATTGTTCATATTCATGCATGTGCTGTGTTAATTATGTATTGTCAATATTTATACAAATAAATATGTATCTAAATAAAAATATTTAAAAAAATATTCCAGTGTTGTTAGGTTTCATTTAAAAAATAAATTTATTTTATTATGTTTTATTTTTTTTTAAATTGGGTTTGGGGCGCCAGTGTTGTGGTTCACGATGTAGCAAGTTGTGGACCGCATGTGGCCTTCCCTTGTCAAAAGGTCTTGTGCACTCAAAATTGTACTGGACTTATTGATGAACCTAATGAAAAAAATTTATTTTATTATTTATTTTTTATTTGTTTGTTTTTTTGCTACGGATTAAGGTTCGAACATGGTGTTGTCTGTTGTCCTGGGAGGGATGGCTTGACTTCCGTGTTGACCTATCTACATGGTTGGGTCTGACTGGCGTTATACTCATCCGTGTGACAATCCGGTTTTGTTAATGAAGCCTGAATGACACATGTATATAGGGATAGTTACCTTTATATATTTTTAAAAAATATTGACAATTATGTAATGATAATTTGCACATGCAAAATATATATACCGGTATAGACACCGCTTTAAAAAAAAATTATTAAAAAAATAAATGCTATATAATGTTCCTCATCAGTTTCAGAATTCTTATACTCCGAGTCATGTAATCAAATTTTTCGGTCTGTTTGGCGGAAGCAATGCCAGGACATTTACATTTTTATAATGAAGGATCCGTGCTGTTTAGTTTTTACAACATGCCCTTACCATTTTGCTTATTATTTCCAATTTTTTTTTTTTTTTTTTTTTTTGTGTGGTATCCACAATTATTTCTAAATAAATTTGATATTAGTTCTCAGTCTTATTAATTGAGCTATTTTAATAATGATAACATTTTTGTTACTAATTATTTAATTGGCTCGATACAAATTTATATTCTTATAACACAAAATTATTATTTATTTATTTTAAATATTATCAATCCGTCAAGTTTATGTCAAATTTAAGAATAATGTATTTTTGTTGAAAGTAGTTATTTCTTGTATTTATAGGTGAAACTTGATGTCTCCAATTGTTTTTATTTTCCCCCAAAAAATTGAATTAACGAATAATTGAGAAAAAAAATTTGAATTTTCTTTTACACTTAATGCTAAAAACTAATAACATTTTACCGTCTGTCCCTGCAGAGTGAGTCAGGGCTATGTGTAGACCTTAAACTACAACGTTAATTAACCATATGCCTGCTGCTGGTTGTTAGTCAAGATGATTCTGAGATTAATGGTGTATTATAAGGCCTACACCAACCATAAATGCTGATATTATCCAATTGCTTAATAATTATGTGTAGGCCATATACTCAACGATTATCAAGGACTACTGCTATTATCAATATGCATTGAAGTTCTGTCTAGGACAAATAATGCCCCTTTTATATGTACCTGCAGGTGATGTTTGTCAGTCTACTGATGAGTTTGTGATGGAGTATAGGGGCCTTACTGTAACCTAATGTTTTGAAATTAATAAGAAAACTTCAATTAATCAAATAAAAACAAACACACAATATTTTTTTAAACAGGAAATATTATTTTAACAATAACAAAATAAAATAAATTAACAAAAGTGCCTTAAGGCAAAGCATCAAGTTGTCCATGGAGTTCCTTGAGGGCCTCCATGTTTTGGCGGTGCTGCTTCTCCAGCACTGCCATTTGCTGGGAGTGCTGCAGACGGAGCTCCCTTATTTTGCGGGAGAGCTGCTCCCGGGACTGCCTGATCAGCGTGCCATACTGCTGATCTATGGCAGCCATCTTCTTTTCAAAAGATTTCAGTACTGTTAAAAAATAAAATAAAAAAAATTAGAAATATAGAGTCTTTACTCTTGAGTAAAATAGCCATGTATGGCGACTGTGGCAAATAACGACTGGGTTGGGAGGTCATTGGCACAATAACTTTATATTTGCCATAATTATTTAAACAATATTATATTACAAAACTAAGGATTGAAGTTGCTATATGCACTGTAGTAAACCAAAGGGGAGAATCAGGGATGCTCGGTATGTCTCAATGGGAATGTATGCCTCAGGGAGATAATTTACGTTAATCAGTACGTCTGGAATCCGCACACCTGTTTTGTTTCTGGGGTTTTGTCTTTAATATTGATTTTTGAACGGGTTTTGACCCCTTAGTGACCACCCATACGTGTGTTTACTGACTTAAACAAAGGTGGTTTTAGCTAAACGGTTGGCTTTAATCAATCATTACATGTACTTAAAATTGTGCATTAAAAACTATAACTTGTCCTGCAAAAAATAAGACCTCATACAAGTACTTTTATGAAAAAACAAAAAAGTTCTTGCTCTTGGAATACAATTTAAAGAAAAATGTGCTTGGTCACTAAGGGGTTAATTAAATGGTTAATATAGACATTGGGTGGGACAGGTCTCACACTTACTCTATCCTATGTTCTCATAAGGGCTCATGCACACTGCAGTATTGCTTTTTCAGTGTTTTGCGGTCCGTTTTTAACGGATCCGTTGTTCCGTTTTTTGTTTCCGTTCCGTTTTTCCGTATGCCGTATACAGTAATTACATTGAAAAAATTGGGATGGGCATAACATTTTGAAAAGATGGTTGAGCAAAAACGGAACGGATACGGAAGACATACGGATGCATTTCCCTATGTGTTCCGTTTTTTTTGCGGACCCATTGACTTGAATGGAGCCACGGAACGTGATTTGCGGGCAATAATAGGACATGTTCTATCTTTTCATGGCACTGAAATACTGAAATGGAATGCTCACTGAGACACTTCAGTATTTTTGGCTGAACCATTGAAATGAATGGTTCAGTATATGTTCCGCATACTGAAATAAAAAAAAGGCCAGTATACTGAACGCAAAATACTGTCGTGTGCATGAGCCCTAACGGTGCTGTTAAAAAGGATGTTAAGATAAAGTGTGGACAGGCCATCCCAACACAGAACAATCTGAGAAGGGAACCAGAACGGTGACAGACCGTAAAGAGGGTTGCTATAGTACTGTCTTGTTACCCTGCTTGTAATGAACTGTAAGGCCTCGTTCACACTTCAGTGTTTGGTCAGTGATTTCCATCAGTGATTTGTGAGCCAAAACCAGAAGAGAAGCCTCAACAGACATAACGTATAAGGGAAAGATCTGCTCCTGTTCTGTGTTTAGAGCCGGACCTGGTTTTGGGTCACGAATCACTGATGGAAATCACTGACCGAACACTGACGTGTGAATGAGGCATAAGTGTGGGACTTTTTGTTATCCAATATAACTAAACTAATACGTGTGTGTGTGTGTGAATGAGTTTAAACAAGAAAAGCACATATTTACTCTGCTTGTGTGGGGTGGTGACTAGACAGTCATCATCCTCTTCCCCCTCTTGATTATCCTCCAAAATTGCTGAGGGGGGGGGGGAATCTTGGATGGCCGATAGTCCAGCCTCTTCCTCCTCATGTGGTGGTGCAGGGGCACTTGTGGGCCCTGAGGGTCCTGGCTGCTCTTCCTCCTCCCCCTCAGACGCAGACACCTCCCAGGAATCCTTCGTGGCAAGCCTGCGCCTGACCGAGGGAAGGCGAGCATCTATAATAACAAATTAGACTTATGTAAAAATTATAATCACAAATAATAAATGTAACGCAGCATTACATTACTTTTGTTTATTTCACCAACACTAAGTAATCATTGTACCTGGGCAGTGGGCATCCCGAATCTGGCGGATTCTTGGCAGATGCCGCCGCTTGAGATCCGACCACTTTTTCAGAATGGCCAGAGGGGTGTGTTTCCCTCCATGCACCCTTCTGAGCGTTTCAACAAGGTCATTGATGATGACCTTCTTGTCCGTGTGAGAACGAAGGTCATCATACCCCCTCTCTAACAGGCGCTGCGTGATTTAAAAAATTTTTTTTTATCAAAAACATTTCATAAAACGAATATTACGCAACTTTAACTTTAGCAGAAGTGGATTACGTCAGGCTATTCCAGAAAGTTGAACAAGCGGTCGGATCCGTCCTGCCGCTAGTTCACTTATGCCCCCAGAGAGTGGCGTAGCTAGATATGACTTTGCCACACAGAATTTTTTTTAATGGGGGCAACCTACCTACCACAGAAATATTTTCACAACCCCTTCCTTTCATGCCACCCACATAACTGTGGCTAGTAGAGATCGCTCTCTCAGACCAGGCCCGACAGCTGTTCCATACATTTTCTACACTGTCTATACTGTCACTGTGTATAATTTCATTGTGTAATACTGTTGAGGGGGCCCTGAAAAAATATTTTAGTCCTCCTGCTCCAGGATGGGCCCCTTCTGGGTCAGGGCCCCCAAGCAGCCCCTCTAAATACGCCACAGCGACAAGAATGCCGATCCGTCAACATTTACTATAATGGTGGAGGCCAGGGGTGTAAGGAGGGGAAGCAGGAGACGTGTCTGCTTTACGGCCCTGACCCAGAAGAGGCCCATCCCACAGAAGAAGGAGGACTACAGACGCGTCTGCTTTACGGCCCTGACCCAGAAGAGGCCCATCCCACAGAAGGAGGAGGACTACAAGATTTGGTCAGGCCCCCTCGGCAGTATTACACAATGAAATTATGTAACACAGAGACAGTGAAGGAAACGGATGGAACAGACGGATGGAACAGCTGCCGGGCCTGCAGCTACACCGCTGGTGGCAAGTGAAAAGTTCCAGCAGCAGCAAGGCAGCACACGGCGAGAGGCAGTCTAGCTAAAAGCTCTGCATGTTGTAGTTTAATTACAGGGAACCGCGTGCCGTGCGCTGCCTTGATGCCGCAGTAACTGACCACCACCATGTCATCATCATCACAACCACCAAACCAACAATTATTATTGTTTGAGAGTGAAATACTACACTTTAAGTTAACGTAAACATATAAATTGTAAATTGTATTAAAAAATTGTATGTGTGTGGGGTATAAGCTATTATATATTGTCCATCTGAGGAGAGATGTACCTGTCTAGTGACGGTTCAGTATGGGGTGTAAAGCTGGTCCGCCTCCCCGTGGTGCACCCTGGGTAACGCTTAATGAACCAGCGAATATAGAATGTCAAAAATTCCGTCTTCTGACCAACAGGACACTTATTAGAATCTTTAGACTAGCCATCCGCACACTGCGGCCCTCCAGCAAACTGCGTCCCTATAGCTGTGGCAAAAATACAACTCCCATCAATCCATGACAGCCTACAGCTATCATCCGAAAGAAGGGCATAATGGGAGTTGTAGTTTAAGAACAACTGGAGGACCGCTGTTTGAATAGACTGCGTGTGTGTGTTTGTGTGTTGGGGGTGCTTCTGATATAGATTTGTCTGCTATCCATACATAATGACACGTCGGCCACATGTATGTATGTATGGATAGCATATAAATATACAGCAGATGCCAGTGAGATAGCGCTTTGATGGCAGACCAACCATTTGTCATATCAAAAATGCTTAACAATTTTTTTTTTTGTAATACAAATGAAATCAAATGTTATCTAGTATGAGTAGAGGTTAATGATTATCTGAAAAAAATATTACCTTTAAATATCAACAATACTTGTTTCAACCTATCATTTATAGCTAATCAAAGTAGGTGCTATGTGAATTTAACTGCCATCCGAAAATATTTTCCACATACAAAGACATCCGAAAAATTCAATTCAATAAACATACATAAGAATATTCGTAAGATATGCCAAACAAGCGTGTGCGATAGAATATACAATTTACTTATACTTACTATGATGAGAGTCTCTTCCTCAGCCCTCCGAAACTTACTGGCCAGCATCTTGCAATTCGCATGCACAGCAAACTGACGCACGATGGGACACGATGAGATTCAAGCTGGAACTGGTTACTTCCGGCCGGGAGTAAATCATGCGCATGAGCATAAGAACATTTCATTGCCGTTTAAACTGTTCATTTTACGAATATTCGTTATATTGCTGATATATCAGGTTTTAGAATATTCGTAATATTCTAAAAGACGAAGTTAGAGCAATATTACGAATATCATAAAAGACTGGAGTTAGAATGAAGCTAAGTGCGAAACCCGGGTCGGGCATGTGAAAACTTATGCTTGTGAGTAGAATAAAATTTTCTTACCTCTAAACTTTGAGGGTATTGCACCATCTCTTTGTCCTTTATAAAGGTAATCCTTACCTGTTTGGAACGAACGGCTGGAGCCTTACAGCAAGATCCAATCAATGTTGGAGACGGACAGTATTGTCCATTGCATGATAATCCTGACTTGTTTAGGAACGAGCGGTCGGTGCCATCAGCGAGATCTAACTACATGTTAGAGGCGGATAGCGGGTCCATCGCATGGTGAATATAGACGCGAGACAACTGCCTTTGTCTATGCGTAGCAAAGCGAAGTGGTTGTTTAATTCACGTGGGAAATATAGACTTATAACATCTGTCTTTTCGCATGCTTAATATGGACTTGTGATATCCACTTTGTAGCAGATTACATAGTTGCTTTTTTTGGTTCCTTAGTAACTTCTATCTCTATAGATCGCTTTAGATTTAGCGCGGTATCCGTACTTTGTTATATCAGGTATTTACAGGAATATACTCATGTCGATCTTATCATTTAACCCCAGGGGTCCCATTGCGTTGGAGCGCAATATCCACCTACTCTCCCGTCTAAGGAGTTCTTTTTGCTTATCACCCCCCTGTGGTAAATTATGTAATATTTCTATACCTGCAAAACTGAGCGCTGAGCTGTCCCCTGCATGTTCTTCTCTCATATGTTCGATTAGACGCATGCAGCCTCTCCCTGAATATAGTGAATTAAGGTGTTCTCTAATTCTCTCATGAAGGCCCCCTAATCGTCTTTCCTATATAAAACCTGCCGCAACTGCATTTCAGGAGATATACAACATACCTGCTTTTGCATGTAATGAGAGAAGTGACCTTATGTTGAACCCCACCAAATTCCAAGACTGTCCATTGGGGGTTAAATTTGCAACAGGAACAATGCCCACACCTACGGTTGCCTTTTGGGCCCCAGCTTTCCAGCCATGTGGCGGTTTTTTTTTCTATAAATCTGCTGCGGACCTGCTTATCCCGCAAGGTGTGGCATCTCCTGAAGGCTATGATGGGCATCATACTGCACACCTCTTTTAAAATCTCGTCTCCCTCAAGTATGGACCAATTGTCCCTGATGACCCTCTTAATGAGGGGGTCCATACTTGAAAGAGAAGACAAAGGGGTGTGCTTCCCCCCTGGGGCCCGTCTGTTGCGAGCCTACATTGTCACTGGGTATAGGGCACATCTGAGGTTTTACTCGTTCGGCCTTCTTAATGACCTGGTTAAGTAATCTGAGGGGGTACCCCCTCGCCAGCAATCTATTTTTCAATTCTTGGGCCTGGCGCTGATAGTCAGTCTCAAACTTATTTATGCGCCGTAAACGGACGAACTGGCCCTCTTGACACTTGGATCGTGGTAACTGGAATAATGTAATAGAGAGTTGGTGGCCGTGGGCTTACGATAGCCCTCGGACACCAACTCCCCATCCCTCACTGAGATCTCCACGTTTAGAAACTCCAGACGATCCCCCCCAAATTTGTACGTGAATGACATATTCATGTCATTCACCTCATTATGGTATTGTACAAATCTCAGGAAGTCTGGTTCCGTCCCTGTCCATACAATAAGTACATCATCGATATACCTAAAATAAGTATGGATATACTGGGCAAAAGGATTTGAGACAGTATATACATATTTGTCTTCGAATTTAGCCAGATATAGATTTGAAAATGTGCATGATACTGGCGTGCCCATGGCAGTGCCGAACTTCTGCCTGTACCACGCATCCCCAAATCTGAAGGCACTGTGCTTCAGAATAAATTCCAATGCATCATGTATTAAACTGGTGAATGCTGTGCTTTTGCCTATCTCTGACAAGATGTCTGTTACCACTTTAATGCCTTCATCTTGGGGGATGCGTGTATACAGGCTTTCTACGTCCAAAGACACTAACTGGAAGACCTCCTGCCAGGGGAGGAACCTTAGTGTCTGGAGAAGATCCGACGTGTCCCTGACGTATGAGGGTATGCTACTAACCATAGGCCTGAGCAGCCAATCCACATACTTTGACAGTGGTTCAGTCACTGACCCAACCCCCGATACGATGGGTCTACCAGGGGGGTGGGTCAGTGACTTATGGATCTTGGGTACAAAGTACCACGATGGTTTAGATCGGAAGGGTGGCAATAATTTTTCCGCCATTTTTTGCGAGAGCGTGCCATTTTCACAATGTTTGTGAAAGCAAGCTCCTCAAGAGGCCTTGTACCTGATGCGTGGGATCTGTCTGAATGGCCTCATAGATCTCTTTATTATGTAATTGGCGGTGAGCTTCTGTGACATAGTATTCCTTTGTCATCAGAACCACATTGCCCCCCTTGTCCGCTGGTTTTATTACAATGTCTTGCCGCGTTCCTAGCCATTTAAGGGCCTTTTCTTCATTGCTGAAACACGTCAATAGGACTCCCAGCGGGCAAGGGGGGGGGGGGGGTTAAATGTGGTCTGACCTTTTCCCGGAAACCAACCTCCTCTGAGTGTGGCCCCATCATGGGGGTACTGAGTGATGATCCCGTCATCCATTTTAAACACTCTATCTCTGTAGGATTGAGATTGGCCTTGGCACTAAAACCCAAGGGTCCTATCACTACTGGTGTTTCCCCCTCCCTGGATTCTTTTTTGGTAAGTGGAATCTTGCTAAACAATTTTTTCAAAGTAAGCTTCCTAACTGCCTTGTATAAATCGACTTCAAACCCGACTGGGTCAAATCGCTCCACCAGACTGTAGTTGAGCCCCCGGTTGAGGACTCGCTCACAGTCCGGTGAAAGCACTGAGCCAGTCAGATTGATAACCAGATTCTGTGTATATTTTGGGGGTGGTGGGTCTCCTAATTCCTCCAGGACACCTGTTTTCTTTTGTAACCTTGCCTTTTTTGTGTTTTGGCCCTTGCCCCTCCCCCTTCTTGTGTGAGTCCCAAAGGGGGGTGTGACTCCTGGGTGCCACCTGATGTGGTGGGAGTCTGCGTGGGAGTATCGTCGGAGTGACTGGAGTCTGAGTCCGTAGTCCAATAATCACTCCTCCTACGCATCGGTCTTCGTTTCTTCATCCGATTGGTGGTATTCCAGTTGAACACTCTGTCCCCATCAAAGTCTTGCTTGTCCCGTAAGAACTTATCCCTTTTCTTTTCCTTGATGTCTTTTTGGGTATTAATCAACTTGGTCTCTTGGCATCTTTCAAAATCACTGTACTGTTTTTCTGTGAGGCGAATTGACAGCTCTGCTTTTGCCTAGCTTAATTCCAGTTTTACGGAATAGTACTCTTTTTCATTTCTTCTTAAAACCAAGCCACAGCATCTTCAACATGTCTCTAGTAGGACAGAGTTTTAATAATAAATTTTAACGTTTAAGCCTCAACTCACAATAGCGTTCTGCCTTTTCTGTTCTCTTAATGCCTTATAGTGGCCGTATAAAGTAAAGTATGGAATCTGCATATAACTGAGCCAAACGGAGCTTAGGAACCCTATATAGTGTAACAGGCTGCGTTTGGATTACACTTGGATGATTTGTGAGTGGACACAAAAGTAATGCATGCCGGTTTTTTTTTTTCTCGCTTAAAAACACTTCCATTGGCTAGGAAACGAACGCACACCCCATTTTAGTCTATGGGGCTTGTCGGCTCTGTTCCACTCAGTTATGTGCCAAATCCATCCTTTCATTTTTCCAGCTTATAGAATGGAGTGGGAGAACAAACAGGCCAAACGCTCCTTTGAACTAAGTGAGGTCCCCTCTTGGCATGCTTGCTGTGCCTCTTTTGGAGAAGCAGTCCAGGAATGTTGTTGTTAATGGCGCATAATATTTTTTTTTTTTTTTTTTTATATTATTTTATTATAATCAAAAATAATAATTTACACATATCATTTCAACAATCTTAGTTCGATATCCACGAGAAATAGTTACATACAAAATTATTTTTTACTCCCCTTTTACCCACCCACCACCCTTGTGGGGGTGGAAGAGGGGAGGGACGTAAAAAAATAAATAAAAATTATATATTAAATTTTCCAACAATCCAGCCCTAAAGTATCCAGTTCTTCCAAAATTCATCAATACTTTTAGGTTTTTTATTATGGCCCTCCATCGCCCATTCTTCTTTAATCAGGTTGTCCACTGCTTTTCTCCACTGTCCCACTGTTGGAGAGTCCACCCCTACCTATTTCTTAAGTATAAGGAGTCTAGCTTGAAACAGCACCTTAAAGAGAACCGTTCGTATATCTCTATTTAAATTCAGATGTTCGGTTGCCCCTAGTATGCAAATCACAGGATCTTCAGATATTTGAACCTTCAAAATTGAGTTAACAGTCTCTACTATTTCTGTCCAATATCTGACCAATCTTGGGCATCTCCAAAAACAGTGTATTAAATCGGCACTCTCTCTCCCACATTTTATACATTTGTCCGAGGCTCTCAGACCCATTTTTTTCAATATCCATGGGGATCGATGCAAACTATGAACTACGAAAAACTGTGAAATCTTGTGTGAACCCCTATCAGAGACCCCAGAGTAACTTCTGAGGGCATCTTTCCATTTTTCTTCCGTAAAAGATTGAAGTTCATTTTCCCATTTTTTTTTTGGCAAGTATTAAAATCCGTTTCTTTTTGACCTCCGTCAATATCCTATATCTTTTTGCGGTTGTTCCTCCACTTTCGCCCTCTTTAGTGAATTTATACATTAGATCTGATTTTTCTATTCTATATCTATCGTCCTGTACAACTGTCCGCAACGCTTTCCTAAGCTGAAAGTATTTATAGATATCTTTTTGGGAGATCCCGAATTCTCTAACCAGTGTAATAAAGTCTTTCAGTTTACCCTGTTCGAATATCTGGCCAAGGTATTTCATCCCTTTTTTTTCCACAATCTATATAAGACTTAATCGTTTGCAATTCCTTAAGATTTATATTTTTCCAGATAGGTGTATAGTGCAAAAACCCTGTAATATCTAGTGTTTTTTTAATCTCTACCCATATATATTCTAATAAATTTAATATTCTGTTCCCTGTATTCTTTTTCCCCAGTGTACCCGATTCCAACACCTCTAAATAGTTCCATTCCTCTTTCCACCCCAGTCTGTTTATAACCTGTTTACCTACTAAACCATTTAAACTCCCTTTTATGTGACCATATTGTGATATTAAATAATTAAAAAAAAACAATTCGGGACAGCCAGTCCACCCTCTCTCACTGGGAGCTGTAACACTTCTTTCTTTATTCTGGGGATAGCACCTTTCCAGAGAAAATCCCCCATTAAATTATCAAGTAACTTAAAGATACTCTGCGATAACCTCAATGGGGCATTTTGAAGAACATAAAGTATTTTAGGGAGAAAAATAATTTTTATTAAATTTACCCGACCCTGTATTGACATTGGTAATCTTCGCCAAATATGTATTTTAATCTTAAGTTCTTTCAGTAAAGGGAGTACATTAAATTTTTCATATTCTGCTATATTTCCTGAAATTTGTATACCTAGATATTTGAAATACTCGTGTTTCTCTAGCACATGCACCCTTAAATCTCCCTGTGGTTGTATATCACCTAACATCAACATATGTGATTTCCCCCAATTAATGTTTAATCCAGAAAGGGATCCAAATGTATCTATTATATCTATTACTCTATTAAACTGATCTCCAATATTATGCATAAATAATAAGATATCGTCCGCATACATTAGCAGTTTTTCTTCTCCTCCCTCGTATTGAAAGCCTTTAATCTCCTTATCGTTTCTTATTATACATGCCAGCGGCTCGATCGCAATAGCGAATAATAGTGGAGAGAGAGGGCATCCCTGCCTAGTGCCCCGATACAGGGCAAGGGGCAGGGACAAGCTCCCGTCCACCATCACTCTAGCCCTAGGATTGTAATATATTAGCTGGATCCATCTTATAAATCCCTCCCCTATACCGACCCTTTTTAATACTGCCCACAAGTATTTCCATTCAATACAGTCGAATGCCTTTTGGGCGTCCAGTGAAAGTACCGCTTTCTCCCCTAATTCTAATCTATTAGCTTCAATATTTAGGAACAGCCTTCTTATGTTTGAATATATCGTTCTCCCGGGTATAAAACCTGTCTGATCTTCATTTTTAACTCCACTAATCACCTTCGGCCAAAACCTTCGCCAAAATTTTAACGTCCTTATTTAGAAGAGATATTGGCCTGTATGATCCGGGGTCTAGTTGTTCCTTACCCTTTTTTGGGATTAAGGTAATAATTGCCTCTTTCATGGAGTCTGGTAGCTCACCTGTTTTTTGGGCCTCATTCAGTGTTATTTTTAACTCTGGTACTAACACCTGAGAAAACGTTTTGTATATTTCAAAAGGGAGCCCATCACTACCTGGTGCTTTATCGGGTTTTACTTTCCCCAGAACCTCGTTTATTTCCACCATCGATATTTCTTTTTCTAGATATACTTTTTGGGCCTGAGATATTTCTCCAAAAGATATCCTGTCTAGGTATAGGTCCAGATCTTGTTTTGTATATTGTACCCTAGATTTATATAGTTCCTGGAAATATTCCAGAAACACTTCTTTAATTCCTTCCGGTGTACTAATTATTTCACCCTTTTTATCTTTAATCGCCCCTATCCAGGATTTCCCTCTTTGGTTTCTTACTATATTCGCCAGAACTTTACCAACCTTTTCTCCCTCAGAAGTTAAACGGATCCCTTGAAAGAGTAGTTCTTTCCTACTTCTATCCATTTGATATGCCTTTAACTTTTCTTGTTCTTTCTCCCATATTTTCTTATTATACTCAGTGGGGTGTGTTATGCAAGTTATTCTTGCTTCTTGTAATTTTTTTTCCAGTACATTTCCTATTTCTCTAGTGCTTTTTTTCCAATAGTTCACCTTTTTAAAGAGCAATCCTCTCAGGTATGCCTTAGCGGTGTCCCAGACAATTATCCTACTAGCGGTATCGTTATTCACCAAAAAAAAAGTTTTTTAGTTCTTGTATTATACTCTCTTTATCTGGGATCATCGTTAACCAGTGGGAGTTAAACTTAAAGGGGTTGTCCGGGATTGGGGACATTTGTCTATTAGTAATCTAATAACATAAACATCACAAACATGCATGTGGTACCTTTAGGCTGGGTTCACACCTGAGCGTTCTGAAACGAGCGTTCTGTATGCGCGATTGTACGGGCGTTTACAATCGCGCATACAGAGACCGGCGTTCACACATTGTCGCGCGTTCCCGAATTTCTATGTGCGGGAACGCGTGACAAACGCCCAAAAAAAAGCTCAAGCACTTGTTTGAGCGTCGGGCGTTTTACAGCGTGATCGTACGCGCTGTAAAACGCCCAGGTGAGAACCATTCCCATAGGGAATCATTGGTTCTTGCCTGTTGTGCGTTTTACAGCGCGTAGGAACGCGCTGTAAAACGCTCAGGTGTGAACCCAGCCTTAGAGCATATTGCTGAAGCCCTGTTTTCCTGCTTTCAATTCATGGCCGGAAGTGAGTATTTTCTTATCTTCAGTGACGTACCGGGTCCCTGGCAGGCGAGCAAAACTTCCTCTTCCTCTGCTCACGGAGCCCAGTGACGTCACTGACAGTCTAGATGATAATGCAGAGAGGTTGGAGGGGTGGTTACTTGTCCGGCCGGCATCGCGCTAAGCCCTGCCCCCAGTCGGTGACGTCACTGGCAGTCTAGGTGATAATGCAGAGAGGTTGGAGGGGCGGTTACATGTCCGGCCGCCATCGCGCTAAGCCCCGCCCCCAGTCGGTGACTTCACCGGATCTTCAGCATTACAATGAATGGTGGAGGATTACTATGCTTGTTAGCATAGAAAACTCCTCCCATCAGAATTACTAGATAATGGGGCGGCAGAAGGCTTTACAAAGGAGGAATTCCTTTCACAACAAGGTGACATGGACATGCTAATTGCATATATTGCATTCAGACAATGTTGATTGTGTAAAAAAAAAAAATAAAAGCTAATAAAACAATGGCTCAGTTGAAAGAAAAGGTAATATTAGTGTAATCAGTCTGCTTTTTTTTTCATTTTTTTTATTTGAAATAAACGGATAATCCTATTTATGTAATGGTGCTGCTTTTGTCTAGTTTAAAATAATTTTTTTAGCCCCGTACTTGTGTTTTGGAATGAATCTTTTTTGCACATTCTCCTTTTGGAGTTGCAGTGTGTACATTTCCCTTTCCTGTGGTTATACTGGTCAGTATATAAAGCTTACCTTGAAATATATATGTAGATAGATAGATATAGATGGGAGCGTGCCCCATACAGTGTGACGGTGTCCGGTATATTTATGGATGCATGTGGAAGTGTGCCCCTTACAGTGACTGTGTCCGGTATGTTTATGGATGCATGTGGGAGCGTGCCCCTTACAGTTAGTGTTGAGCGCGAATATTCGAATAGCGAATTTTTTTCGCGAATATCGGCACTTCGCTAATTCACGAATATTTCGAATATAGTGATATAAATTCGCTATTTCGAATATTCTTTTTTTTTAGTTTTTTTTTTAATATTTTTTTCTTTCCCACTTCCCTAAAGTTGTTCTTACCTGTCCTTTGGATTCCTGGCTTCCTGGCTGCTCCAGTCAGTGCCCGTTGCCGCTTCTGCCGACTTGCGTGCTCATGGAGCGTCCCCATATACTAGAATGTACTGTCGGATTTGAGAATTACGTTGAAATCGCAATTCGATTATTTCAAGTTATAATAATCGAATTTCGATTTTATCTTAGCACTGCTATATTCCATATTCGTTAATTCTAGCCTAATATGGAATATAGCAGTGCTAAGTTAAAATCGAAATTCGATTATTATAACTTGAAATAATCGAATTGCGATTTCAACTTGGACCTGGTTTACTATGGTTGGCTTGGTAGAATTAGCGAATATGACAAATATATTCATCATATACCACAAAACGAATATAACGAATGTATTCGTTATATTCCACAAAACGGAGATAACTAAGTATTCTCCATCTTTGTTTTAGCTACCTATTCATCAACTTCGCTAATTCTAGCAATCATATAGGAAAGTTTACTATAGAGACAGCTAAGTTTAATTCGCTATTCGATTATATTATATATATTTTTTTTTTATAAATAGAATAATTATGATAATTATCAGGTATTATAATTATTCTATTTATTTTTCTAAAAAAATCAAAGTAATTTTCGCATAGCGAATTAAACTTAGCTGTCTTTATAGTCAACTTTCCTATATGATTGCTAGAATTAGCGAAGTTGATGAATAGGTAGCTAAAACAAAGATGGAGAATACTTCGTTATCTCCGTTTTGTGGAATATAACGAATACATTCGTTATATTCGTTTTGTGGTATATGATGAATATATTCG
This sequence comes from Bufo gargarizans, assembly GCF_014858855.1. Classification (NCBI taxonomy): domain Eukaryota; kingdom Metazoa; phylum Chordata; class Amphibia; order Anura; family Bufonidae; genus Bufo; species Bufo gargarizans. Next base: position 9,267,633 of record NC_058083.1, read on the forward strand.
TCATATTCGCTAATTCTACCAAACCAACCATACTAAACCAGGTGAAAGTTGAAATCGCAATTCGATTAATATAACTCGAAGGAATCGCATGGCGATTTCAACTTAGAAGTAATGCTATATTCCATATTCGTTAATTCTAGCCTAATATGTATTTTGCTAAATCGTAATGCGATTACTTCAAGTTATATTAATCGCATTGCGATTTCAACTTGATGCTGCTGCTGGGTCTCTAATGGAATGGGTCTAGAATTAACTAACTTAAATGATATTGAATCTTGCAGTGGTAATTTTTAATCGCAATGTGATAATATTTTCTATCATTAGTAACCACATTGTGAATCCAACTTTTATAATGCACTATTCTGACATACAGTAATATATTTGTTTTATTAGTTAATTCTACCAATACCACCTATAGCAAAATCTCCAAAGCAGGAATTGCAATGCAATAAAAATAAGTTGCATTTTGAATTCAACACTATTGCTAAAATATTCGTATTGCTGGTATTGTTATAGTTAACAAGTCACCACTACATCTTATGGGTTAAGATCTCCACCATCGGTATTACTGGTGGTCACGCACATTAGCCGTGGGTGTATGCAGCCACACAAAGCAGGTGGCCACTGCGCCCGCATAAGTATTAATCCATGTTTAATTATTCTGCTGGATGAAGTATAGCTACGTCATTGGGTGTGAAGCGGTAAATGATCATGGCACAAATTATGGTGGTTACATCACACTACAATGTCTGTAACATGTATGTATGGAGAGCAGACAAATGTCTCTCATAAGCACATAGCACCTCTATTTACGTGCTACACACTGTATATTCCACACCAAGCCCACCTCCCCCTTAAACCCTCCACCACCTTAAACCCCCCTCCATCATGTCCCCCCCCCACCTCCTCACTCACACACAGTTTATGAGAAGTAATGATTGACCTCCAGTATTTCAGTATTCGCTGGTTCATTTACCATAACCCAGGGTGCACAGCGTAGAGGCGAACCAGATGTACACCCCATACCATACCGTCACCTCACTACACAGGTACACCTCTCCTTAGATGACCATTGGCCAATACCCCATTGCTCATACCCCACACACAATGGAATGTTATAACGGTAAACTAAAATCAATTTTTTTTCATTCATACCCATATTTTTTTTTTATTTTGATGACATGATCACATTAAGTACAAATACTTGTATTTCCAAAGTTTTTGATTACATGTATGCATGTTGTAAAAGGTCTATGATTGGACCTGGTCCCGTCACGCGTGTTGCTAAGAGCGCCACAGTCCGCAGTATTCGGTTTGAATTGTGGCACACACATGACCACCGGCACAAGAAAATAGTCATAGTGAATAAGTGGTGCGACCATAAGCGGTGCCATGTCTATTACCCTGTTTCTATGTAACGGCGGCTGCTGTATGTAATGATAATGAATTATTACTTTGGCCCAGACTAAATTGTCCGTACTCTAACCCCATTGGTTAAAATAAAACAAAACACAATAAATTAGATAGTCAATAAATTTTTCAAAAACAATCTTTAAATAAAGAAAAATATTAACAAATAACAGAAGTAACATACAAAAATAAAATGAAAAAAATTATGGAAGCCTTTTCATTTGTCTCAGCTCTTGGATCACTTCCTCAAGGGCCTTTTGGTTGGCCTCCTCCATCATCGTGATCTCATGTGAGAATTGGAGCTTCTGCTCCCTCATCCTCCTCATTTGATGCGCCCTCAACTGCTTCATTCTCTCGAGCTGCTCCTGCTTCATCTTTTTAAATTTTCGAATCAACCTGTTAATCTCTGTAAAAGTAAAGGAAATGTACATTTTAAATCTACTTTAAAAGACAATCATTAATTGGTGTATAAAGCAGATGAATTCCTGTCTGACCCAGGAAGAAGTACATCAGCGACTTAAAAAGATTAAAATAGACAAATCGCCAGGACCGGATGGCATACACCCCCGTATCATAAGGGAATGAAGTAATGTCATAGCCAGACCCTTATTTCTGATATTTGCAGACTCTATACTGACAGGGAATGTCCCACAGGATTGGCGCATAGCAAACGTGGTGCCAATATTCAAAAATGGTCCAAAAACAGAGCCCGGAAACTATAGGCCGGTAAGTTTAACATCTGTTGTGGGTAAACTGTTTAAAGCTTTTCTGAGAGATGCTATCTTAGAGCATCTCAACAGAAATAAGCAGATAACGCCATATCAGCATGGCTTCGTGAGGGATCAGTCATGTCAGACTAATGTAATCAGTTTCTATGAGCAGGTAAGTTCTAGACTTGACAGCGGCGAATCAATGGATGTCGTGTATCTGGAGTCGTGTATCTGGACTTCTCCAAAGTATTTGACACTGTACCACATAAAAGGTTAGTATATAATGAGAATGCTCGGACTGGGAGAAAACGTCTGTAAGTGGGTAAGTAACTGACTCAATGATAGAAAACAGAGGGTGGTTATTAGTGGTACATACTCAGATTGGGTCACTGTTGTTGTGAAACAATTATTTTTTTAACTTTCAAAACTTAATAAAAAAATAATTCAAACAGATTGGGTCACTGTCACTAGTGGGGTACCTCAGGGGTCAGTATTGGGCCCTATTCTCTAATATATTTATTAATGATCTTGTAGAAGGCTTGCATAGTAAAATATCAATTTTCATAGAAGACACTAAACTGTGTAAAGTAATTCACACTGAAGAGGACAGTATACTACTACAGAGGGATCTGGATAGATTAGAGGCTTGGGCAGAGAAGTTCCAGATGAGGTTTAACACTGACAAATGTAAGGTTATGCACATGGGAAGGAATAATGCAAGTCACCCGTACATAGTAAATGGTAAAACACTCGGTAACACTGACATGGAAAAGGATGAATGAATTTTAATAAACAGCAAACTAAGCTGCAAAAACCAATATCAGGCAGCTGCTGCCGAGGCCAATAAGATAATGGGTTGCATCAGAAGGGGCATAGATGCCCGTGATGAGAACATAGTCCTACCACTTTACAAATCACTAGACAGACCACACATGGAGGACTGTGTACAGTTCTGGGCTCCTGTGAACAAGGCAGACATAGCAGAGCTGGAGATGGTCCAGAGGAGGGCAACTAAGGTAAAAACTGGAATGGGGGGCGGTGGACACACACACGACTACAGTACCCTGAAAGATTATGAAAATTAGGGTTATTCACTTTATAAAAAAGACGACTGAGGCGAGATCTAATTACTATGTATAAATATATCAGGGGTCAGTACAGAGATCTATCCCGTCATCTATTTATCCCCAGGACTGTGACTGTGGCGAGGGGACATCCTCTGCGTCTGGAGGAAAGAAGGTTTGTACACAAACATAGAAGAGGATTCTTTACGGTAAGAGCAGTGAGACTATGGAACTCTCTGTCTGAGGAGGTGGTGATGGTGAGTACAATAAATGAATTCAAGAGGGGCCTGGCTGTATTTCTGGAGTGTAATAATATTACAGGCTATAGCTACTAGAGAGGGGTCGTTCATCCAGGGAGTTATTTTGATTGCCTGTTTTGAGTCGGGGTCGGAATTTTTTATTCCCCTAAAGTGAGGAAAATTGGCTTCTACCTCACAGTTGTTTTTTTTTTTTGCCTTCCTCTGGATCAACCTGCAGGATAACAGGCCGAACTGGATGGACAAATGACTTTATTCGGCCTTATGTACTATGTTACTATTTTAATCCATTATATATTGGTTTAGTTAGGATTAATAATAGTTCTTTAGACTTTATGGTTATGGACTTATTAGTTAAGTTAATGCTTTTTATGTATATTAATTACTTTATAGTGTTCATGTTTTATATTACTGTTGTGTGTTGTACGTTCTTTGTTGACATTTTTTTATATAAATATTAATATTGTTTTGTGCACTTTCATTTTTTAGTCTAAGAAATTTTTTATATTTTGGATGTTCGTTACAGCCATTATTAAACAGTATGCCTCATTTAGATACTTTACGGAAATCAGTACACCAGTAACATCAGCTAGCTGTAAAAAAAAAAAAATACTAGTATTTAATTAGGCTCCGGGTTTTTGAACTGGCTGCCCAGACAGATATAGTGGCACAGGTCACTCCCATACTCCATCAAGCCTTTTTAATAAAGTTTGGATTAAAAATGCTGTTCTTTTCAAGTGTGGACAGGAGATGTGAAAACTTAACCTGCGGAGAAATAAGCATGGTCTCTGACAGACCCTAAAGACTGGTGATATACTAATATTGTTGTTACACTGCTTGGAGCGAACGCAAAGTGTGGGACTTTAGGTTATGCAATATCTGAAGTCTGAATAACAATTAGAGGTTGAACTTGAACTTGTTTAACCCCTTCCCGACCGCAATCTGTATATATACGTGATAGCTGCACATACCCCGTGCAGCTACCACGTATATAAACGTTCTGGCAGCTCTTTAATCCAAGCGCTGCAAAACGCTTGGATTAAAGCTTCTGCCCCTGCCCTGTATGCTGTCACGGACAGCATACAGTGCAGTAATGCCAGCAAGGGACCGATCAGAGTGGCCCCTTGCCGGCAATCGATCCGATTGGTTAGTCTGTGCAGACTAACCAATCGGATCGCGGCAGTGTTAAAATGCCGGTTTCAGGCTCTGATCTGCGCTCTGCAGATCAGAGCCTGAAAGCAGTGTCTTTGCAGCCCCCCCCATCTGTGCAGCGCCCCCCCCCCCCGCCCCCGATCTGTGCGTGCAGACACCAAATCCCCCACCCCCGATCTGTGCGTGCACTTACCCCCCTGCCCGATCTGTGCTTGCCTATCTGTGCCCCGTCCGTCTGTTCCTAGTGCTGCGGCGCTGCCCCCTCCTTGAGTCCGCCCCCTGCTGCCGTGACATACCTCCCTCCCCCCCCCCCTTCCAGCGCTGACACCCGTCTGCCCCCCTGCTGTTTGATGGCGGCGGCTCCATTCCTGAGCCGCCGCCATCATCAGAGTGTCAGCTCTATGCTGACACTCTGCTGTAAATTCTGCAACCCTATAGATGCCGCGACAGCGGCATCCATGGGGTTAATAGAGGGAAGGGGCTCCCTCTCTCCACCATCGGGGCTGCTGCGCTGCGATGGCAGCCCCGATGGTTGCCCTGGCAACCGGACGCTTTGCAAAAGCGTCCGCTGTTGCCACCTACAGGGCATCTGAATGTATTACACTTTGCAATGCAAGAGCATTGCAAAGTATAGTACAGCCATCAGCCCCACTGGATCTTCATGATCCAAGAGGGACTTGATAAAAAAAAAAAAAAAAATGTGAAAAATAATAAAAGTAAAAATAGATAAATAAAAATGTAAAATTAAAAAAATTGCCTTTTCCTATAAAAAATTTAAAAACTACACATATTAGGTATCACCGCGTCCGTAACGACAGTCTCTATAAAGATATCACATGATAGACCCTGTCCGATAAACACCATAAAAAAATTAAATAAAAACTGTGTAAAAAAAAAGCCATTTTTGTCACCTTACATCACAAAAAGTGCAACAGCAAGCGATCAAAAAGGCATATGACCCCCAAAATAGTACCAATCAAACTGTCACCTCGTCCCGCAAAAAATGATACCCTATTTAAGACAATCGCCAAAAAAATAAAAAAGCTATGGCTCTCAGACTATAAAACATCATTTTTTTTTCAGAAATTCTATTATTGTGTAAAACTTAAATAAATAATAAAAAGTATACATATTAGGTATTGCCACGTCCGTAACGATCTTCTCTATAAAACTATCACATGACCTAACTCCTCAGATGAACGCTGTAAAAATAAATAAATGAAAACTGTTCCAAAACAGCCAATTTTTGGGTCACCTTGCCCCATAAAGTGTAATAATGAATGGTCAAAAAATCCTATGTACCCAAAAATGGTACCAATATAAACCTCCACACTTTCTGCAAAAAACGAGCCCCTGCACAAGACGATCGGCAGAAAAATAAAAAACATATGGCGTTCAGAAAACCAATCCAGCACAATCTGCCTTCCAAAAACCGTATGGCATTCCTTTCATTCTGCGCCCTGCCTTGTGCCCGTACAGCAGTTTACGACCACATGTGGGGTGTTTCAGGGTAATAAATATTGAGTTTTGTTTGGCTGTTAACCCTTAATGTGTTAAAGAAAAAAAAATTGGAAAATGGAAAATCTGCCGAAAATGTGAAATTTAGAAATTTCATCTCCATTTTCCTTTAATTCTTGTGGAACGCCTAAAGGGTTAACAAAGTTTGTAAAATCAGTTTTGAGTAACTTGAGGGGTGTAGTTTCTACAATGGGGTCATTTATGGGGGGTTTCCACTATGTAAGCCCCACAAAGTGACTTCAGACCTGAACTGGTCCTTAAAAAGTGGGTTTTGGAAATTTTCTTAAAAATTGTAAGAATTGCTTCTAAACTTCTAAGCCTTCTAACGTCCTAAAATAATAAAATGACATTTCAAAAATTATGCCAACATAAAGTAGACATATGGGGAATGTTAAGTAATAAATATTTTATTAGGTATGACTTTCTGTTTTAGAAACAGAGAAATTGAAATTTGGAAAATTGTGAATTTTTCCAACTTTTTGGTAAATTTGGGATTTTTTCATAAATAAAGGTGAAATATATTGACTCAAATATATGACTATCATGAAGTACAATGTGTCACGAGAAAACAATCTCAGAATGGCGTGGATAAGTAAAAGTGTTTCAAAGCTATTACCACATAAAGTGACGCATGTCAGATTTGTAAATTTTGACCTGGACATTGGGGCATCAATGACCCTTGGTCATGAAAGGGTTAAAATTGTTTTCTTGACTAAAATCTGCCTGTGGTGAAGACTAAACTGACACCTGTATGTGTGTGGGGACATTTTTTGAATTAAAGCAACAGAATGTATTTACCCTCCTGGCGGGGGGTGGTCACCAACTCGTCTTCTTCCTCCTCCTCATCCTCCTCCTGTGGGCTATGGGCCTGATGCCCCGATGGTCCTGCCTGCTCCTGTTCCTGCTCCTCATCCTCCATCAGCTCCTCTTCCACCACCACCACCTTTTTCTTATTGGAGCGCTTAGGGCGCACTTTAGGAAGAGTAGCCCCTGTAATGAACAAATGTTACAAAAATTCCAAGATAAACAAGCAAAGCAAAAAATAAAAAAAGCTACCGGTACACAAATGAATCTATGGTGTGATCTCGATGGGATGATGATTACCCCTATGTTTGATTTCACATGATTTGGTGTTTGATGAAACTATGAATGAAGTCTTTCAGATGGTTTACAGTTGAGTACGTTAAGAGCTAGGATGAGGTACCGGGGGGTATTGGTTCGCAAGGTACTGATGCAGGGTTATTGAAATGAGGTGGACCAAGTCAACTATTTTGACATTGGATAAGGGTTTACATCATATATCTGTATCTCGCTGTCAGTGTTTGTATATATTGTAAATATCAGCTACGTGTCCCACCATGTACTAAATCCGTGCTGGAGAACTTTTAGGCAGAAGAGAAACACAACTAAATTATTTATTCCAAATTTCCAACGTTCCCATTGTACCTTAATACCAGTATAGTCTGTCCTCTACACAATTATCATTTTGCTGTAACAGCTGCCTACATTCAATATGGTGACTGTGCTGTTAATAGTGTGCCTGCGAAGCTGTTTGGTAGGAAATGTCTAAAGGCGATTAGTGCACCTTAGACCTTTTCATGGGTATGCGGCCCACAGAGAGGGCTCCGAGTGCTGCCTCTAGCACCCGTCCCATCGGTTCGACACCACTCAACTAAGTTATCAGTTGTAAAGGGATAGAAATACTTATTTGCCTAACTGAACACATAAATAACAATAGGTGGGTGATAGAAAATTAATGTAAGCATCATACCTGGACAGTTCCTGTCTCTGACCTCTTTGATCAGATCCATCCTGTGGCGCTTTAGGTCCGACCATTTTTTCAAATATGCATTTTTTGAATGCCTCCTTGAATTTTTATTATAAATGTACTGGGCAAGAATCACCTGCTTCTCCAACCGAGAAGTACGTTCGTCATACTTTTTTTCTAACATTTTCTGCAATATAACAATTAAAGGATGTAATCCCAAAGTTCTAAAATCCAATTATTAGTAATTATAGTCATCTCAACTATAAAAAAATATAATTTAATTTGAAAATGGTAAACGAGTACATATTTATATAGTTCACTATGGAACTATATGAAAGTAAAGTAATAATATTTTTTTTTAATTAAAAGCAAATATACAAATTAAACTTCACATTGGACGCCACTTTAACAGTGACTTTCAACAATGGCCTCCCATGTAACAGTGACCTTAACAGAGTCCGCCCTTTTAATACTGACTTTGACAAAGACCTCACCTTTAACAGTGACTTCCCCTTTAAGAGTGACTTGAACAGCTGCTTCCCCTTTAAGAGTGACCTGGAACAGTGGCCGCACCTATAACAGTGGCCGCCCCTTTAAGAGTGACTTGGAACAGTGGCCGCACTTTGGACTTGGACAACAGCACAGTGACCGCCCCTTTAAAAGTGACTTGGAACAGTGGCCGCACCTATAACAGTGACATTGAACAGTGGCCGCACCTATAACAGTGACAAGACTAGTGACCGCCCCTTTAAAAGTGACTTGGAACAGTGGCCGCACCTATAACAGTGACTAGACCAGTGACCGCCCCTTTAAAAGTGACTTGGAACAGTGGCCGCACCTATAACAGTGACTAGACTAGTGACCGCCCCTTTAAAAGTGACTTGGAACAGTGTCCGCACCTATAACAGTCAATAGACTACTGACCGCCCCTTTAACAGTGACTTGGAACAGTGGCCGCCCCTTTAAAAGTGACTTGGAACAGTGGCCGCACCTATAACAGTGACTAGACTAGTGACCGCCCCTTTAACAGTGACTTGGAACAGTGGCCGCACTTTGGACTTGGACAATAGCACAGTGACATACTTTTTCCAGTCTAATTACTTACAATGATGAAATACTCAAGCTCTTCATCATCAAAATTGCTTCGTGACATCTTTTTTCCGTCTCTTTCCACTCACTACTCGATCCCAGACACGCCCCTACAGACGCAGGCAGTGGCACGCACAGACGCACGATGATTTCAATGACGTTTTTTCGCGATAACGAACCAAACATAGTAGACTGTATAGGCAGGCAAATATCATATTGGTACATTGCTCTAAGTTGTATTCGAGTGCGAATGTAACTTTTTTATATTGAGCCATACACTATTAAATTAGACTGATAGCGCTATGTTCCATTCGAACTCGATCCAAACTTATAGTGGGGGACTAATTGGAAAATTGACTAATATGAACAATTGACTATTAGATTTAACAAATAAGAAAATAGAGCAGGATTCACTTTATTGGTTGGTTAGGTTCAATCTGGACAGTAGTAAGTTAAAATAGCAATGCTAATAATTTAAGTTAAAATAATAGCATTGCGTAAAGACCTTATTTATTTTTTTCATCAATAAATTTTTATTGAAAGGCATATAGTGACTGAGTCATTTTACAAATTATGCATATTCAAACAAAGGAATAATACATACATGCAAACAAAAATAAAAATAAATAATAATGTAAGGTACCAATTTTGCACGTACAAAAGTATACAATCCAAGTAAATAGCTTGTTTCATAGAGGATACCCCTGTGACTGTTGCATCATACACAGACTATAGTATAACAAGAAGATACATCGTAAAACACCACTGCACAGTACTCGCATGCCTGGATACTAAGGCAGGTAGTGTTGAAGCGGAACCGCATACTGGCTAGATAGCCAGAGCAGCCATGCGTTGTGTGTTGTTATTCTATGTTTCATAGATGAGGCGAATGTAAACTCACACTGCATATGATAGTTAACCATATTAACAACTTCTTTGATCGAAAGGGTCTGCAGGTCTTTCCACCGACGAGCGATCACCTTTTTAGCTGCTGAAAGAATATGAGCTATTATATTCCTACTTTCTTTAGGTATGTCCCCTAAGCCAATGCTAAGAATTGCCAGCTCCGGAGTTACTGCCCTCGTAAAACCTGTAACCTCTTTTATTAATTTTAGTACTGAAGTCCAGAAGTGGGCTAGGGCAGAACAGTCCCACCACATATGATATGGTGTGCCAATCTGACCACACCCTCTCCAACACATCGGTGAGTAATCCGGATTAGTATGAGCTAACCTGTCTGGGGTTAGATACCATCTCATTTGAATTTTTCTATTCTGCTCGGCATGGTTGATGCACTTCGATGTCTTCATGGACCAGAATAAAGCATCCGTCCATTCCTCCAGCGTGAACTCCTTCTCCATTTCAGCCTCCCACCTGTACATGAAGGGTTTCTTGACATCCCCGCCTGCTAACTGCAGGAAAGAGTACCAGAAAGAGAGGCTGGAATGAAGGCGAGTGTCCGCGCTAAGGATCCTGCCCAATGGATCTCGCTCATTCACCTTCATATCCAATTTAAGTGATGTGAGGAAATGGCGGATTTGAAGATACTGATAAAACCCAGAATTAGGTAAATTAAAGCTGGTATGTAACGACTCAAAGGTACACAAAACAGATTGCTCAAACAGATTCCCTAAAGTGGCTATCCCACAATTTAGCCAACTAGTAAGTTGGAGCGTGGGGATGTGGTACTCAATGACCGTTATAGGAAACTGCCTCTTCTCTATAGAAACGGGAGTTCTGTGTTTACATCCATGGGCCCAGGCAAATATAGCGGCTTGCATTGTGTCTAATGGCAAGGGGAAAATAAAAGGCTTCAGTAAATATGCTGCCAATAGCGACTTCAATGATCTCCTTTTAACATAGACCTCCTCGATCGCCAATTATTTATGTGACGATGACGGGGACCACCATTCCATGGACTGATCCAACAAATTAGCCATATAATAACTAAAGAGGTCAGGCACTCCCAGACCCCCCTTCCTAAGAGCCGGGAACAGTACATTCTTACTGATCCTGGGATGTGAGCCTCCCCATATAAACCCCATCATGTCAAAAACCGTCAGGTCCAGGGGCCTTGTTAGATGGAGTGGCATTAATGGTCTTTAAGATCTCTTCTGGAGAGAATGGCCTGTTAAGACTGCTGAGTTCAGCAGCAGATATTCTAGGTAGTGTGAGGGAATCTAAGTATGCAGATATTGACTCCACGGATGGTTGTACTATGTTACCGTCCTCTCGTAAGTTGTATAGGGAGGAGTAATATGACGCGTCCGTTATTTCTTGTGGATGAGTGACTACTTTATTTTTATATTTCAAGCTAGTTATCCTAGCCGCAGCTTTATGACTTTTCAGTCTGCGAGCCAAGAGCACACGCGCTCTATCTCCAGCTTGATAATAATTAGACTGTAACCGTTTCAACCCTAATTCCTGTCGATAAAGGAGGATAGCCCTCAATGCTGATCTACACTCTTGAAGAGCTGTTAACGTGGTGTTATTATTATACATTTTATGACATTGCTCCGCATTCTGCAAGCGAGTAAGGGCATCCTGTATTGCCTGGTTCCTGTTTCTGTTCACCCTCGCCGCTAGTTGCAGCAGGACCCCTCTCATAAATGCCTTATGTGTAAGCCACAAAGTATTAACACTGATATCAGGGAGATCGTTGAATGCCAGAAATTCTTGCATAGTATCAGTGATCTTCCTGACTCTATCCGGACATTTTAATAAGTAGGTGTTCAGTCTCCATTGCGGCCTAGGAAGGGCAGGAACCCCATCTTCTACATCAATACTAACTGGAGCGTGATCTGACCAGGTTGCTCCCCCAATGTCGGACCGTGTCACCCTATGCAGGAGGCCTTTAGAGATTAAAATATAATCGATGCGAGATTGGGAGAGGCATGCTGTAGAGAGGAAGGTATAATCACGATTATTACTATGCTGGTAACGTCAGATGTCATGAAACGCAGACTCATACAGCGTAGATTGGAGCTCTGCCCTAGTACGGCCTTGCGCAGATTTAAAATCCATCTTTGCATTCACCGAAATGTTGAAATCTCCTCCCATTATAACTTCCCCTTCCGCCAATTTCTCTACTTTATTGAATAGCCTCCTGCAGAAGGCCACCTGTCCGACATTAGGGGCATATACAGACACCAAAGTGAATGGTTTACTATCCAATGTACACAATAGAATGACATACCTCCCCGCTGAATCAGTTACACATTTCTTTAAGGAGAAAGTGATTGCAGATTTTACCCCAATAAGCACCCCTGCCTTCCTTTTTTTCCTAGTGTGAGAGTGAAATAAAACAGGAAAATTTTTGTGTTTACATCTGAACGCGTCCTTACTCAACAAATGCGTTTCTTGCAGCAATATGACATCACATTTAGCTTTGGAAACTTCTGACCAGAGTTGCGTACGTCTGAATGGAGAGTTCAGACCGCGCACATTAAGGGAAAATACCTTCAGCCCCATGACTCAAGTATAGAGTGCCTTTGCATCATACACCTCCTCAAATACTCCCGGGAACCCTCTTGGATCAGTACTTCCTCCGCTCCACCCACATTTGCAATAGACATTGGTACCAAAAAAAAGAAGAAAGAAAAACAAGACAATTGAAAAATAAAAGAACACATTAACTGAAATGTGGTCGTTGAGGCCTAACTGGCCCGACCCTGTAATTGTAGGTCTAGCGACCTGTAGAACAAGTCCAGCAGGGGCAAAAAGAACTAAATTAGCTCCTTGCTTCGGACTAACATTAAGAAATGAGAACAGTCAATCTTCTACTCCTGTATGAACAGACTCACATATCAGGCAACGTCCCAGTCTGGAGGAATCCTGTCAGGACGCGCGGTGATCTCCTTTGCCGTGGAATTACCCTCACACATGATGCCCCACTCGCTGAGACGTTTAACCGCACCTTGCGGTGAATTGAAGACCTGTAGGCTGCCCTCATAGGTGACCAGCAACTTCACTGGGAAACCCCAGCGGTACTTTATCTGATGTTGCCTCAGGACTGATGTTATCGGGGCAAATTCTCTTCTTCTTGCGAGGGTAGCTGCAGAAAGGTCTGCATACACCGAAATGCCTTTAAAGTCCTCTGTCGGGTTCGCATCTTGTCTCAGGACTCTCAGAAATGCATCTTTAATTGTGTAGAAATGAATCCTGGCAATGGTGTCACGCGGCAAGGATGGATCAAGCCCCTTGGGCTTGGGCACTCTGTGTATACGGTCTACAATCAGATCCCTTTCGGTGGTATCAGGCAATGCGGCTTTAATAAGCTGCTGCAAAAAATGCTCCAACTCGTTCGCCTCCACGGATTCTGGAATACCTCGGATTCTGACGTTATTCCGTCTATTTCTGTCTTCCAGGTCCTGGAGCTTAGCTGTTAGTTTGGCTATGTCTTCCTCCATAGCCTCATGAGCATCTATCAGCGTGTTGTGAGAGGAGGCGAACTCGGCCATCTTGTTCTCCATGTGGGACGTGCGCTCCCCGATTCTTTGAATATCTGACCTGAGATCTTTAAGGAGCCCCAGCATGTCCTCTTTCATAGAGGAACGTAAGCTCTCTAGCATGGAGTGCATGATGTCTGCCGTTAGGCATGTAGGATCGAGGGCTTCTCTCTCCTGTCCACGATCTGCAGCAGAGTAAGATGCAGAAGCCGCTGGTGTTCCCGCCTTAGAGGCCGGCGTGCAGACCGGAGATGGCGCCTCTCTCTGCCCTGAGTCGGCCGGCGTAGCTTTGCCAAAGAATTCTGTTAGTTTGGCCGGGGCAGGTCGCCTCCTAACTTTCCCCATACCTAAAGCAGGTTATCGGGCTGTCACTTGTCAGGTAAATACCTCAGGAGTAATAGCTGTGAGCCGCTGGAAGAATGTTATGTCCGGAGCAAACGCGCTATGCGACCGGCGCCATTAGCGTGCAGGCCACGCCCTCCGTAAAGACCTTATTATTAGCAGGATTAACACAGATATCAATTCAACCTATTGGGTGAATCGAAAGTATTTACTAGCATTATTAGCATTGATAATCCAACTGCTATAAAGCACTATTCATACATATAGTCATATATCAGTTCTATTTGTTAACCCCTTAGGGACTGGTCTATTTATCACCATAAGGCTATTTTTGGCATATCGGAACAGTGTCACTTTAAGTGGAGGTACCGTATTTATCGGCGTATAACACGCACTTTTTCCCCCTGAAAATAGGGGGCAAATGATGTATGCGTGTTATACGCCGATTAGGGCTGAAACGTGTCCTCCGGAGGCCAGAGAGGCAGGACTGAGCCGGCCGGCACAGCGGAGGGAGGAGGAGGGAGGAGGGAGTCCCTCCCTCCCCACTGTGAGCGGCTGCCGCTGAAGACCAACGAGGACAGAGTAGGAGGAGGAGGGGAGGGACTGTGGCCACTGCGCCACCAATGAATGTGCCGGCCATATCCCACAGTTCCGATCGGAGTCCCAGCAGTGTAATGCTGGGGCTCCGATCGCTTACCATGGCAGCCAGGAGTCACGCTACTGAAGTCCTGGCTGCCATGGTATGTTAGTGAGCAGAGAGCAGCGCATTATACTCACGTGCGCTGTGGCCGCCGGTCGCTCCTTCTTCTGTCTGTGCGGCGGATTGCTAATGCTTACAGCATTAGCAATGCGCCGCACAGACCTATGAGAAGGAGCGACCGCCGGCCACAGCGCACGTGAGTATAATGCGCTGCTCTCTGCTCACTAACATACCATGGCAGCCAGGGCTTCAGTAGCGTGACTCCTGGCTGCCATGGTAAGCGATCGGAGCCCCAGCATTACACTGCTGGGGCTCCGATAGGAACTGACACTGCCACCAATGATGGGGGGGAGGAGGGGGACCCTGTGGCCACTGCCACCAATGATTAATACTGGGGAGGGAGGGGGGGGTTTGCGTTACCAGAGGGGGCAGATCAGAGGCTTTATTTGAAATTTAATTTTTTTTCCTGAAATTTCCCTCTAAAATGAAGGTGCGTGTTATACGCCCGTGCGTGTTATACGCCGATAAATACGGTAACTTTAAAACGCTTTGATTTATCCAGGCCATTCTGAGAATCTTCCCCCCCCCCCCCCCCTCACATATTGTACTTTATGATACTGTTAAAATGAAGTATAAATAATTAATTTTTATATATAAAATAATACCAAATTTAACCAATTTTTTTTTTTAAATTAACAAATTTTAAAGATTCAATTTCTTTACTTCTATAATACATATTAATGCCTCAATAAAATAGTTATTACTTTACATCCCCAATATGTCCACTTAATTTTTTGTTGATTTTGTGAATGATATATAATTTTTTTGCGTTGTTACAAGGCTTAGAAGTTTAGAAGCCTAGAAGCCAATCTTGAATTTTTCCTAAATTTTCACAAAACAAATTTTTAGGTACCAATTCAGTTCTAAAGTCACTTTGTGATTAGAGTTGAGCGAACACCTGGCTGTTCGGGTTTGAGAAGTTCTGCAGAACTTCCCAGAAATGTTCTGGTTCGGGATCCGAATCCGACCCTAACTTCGTCTTGAACCCGAACCCCATTGAAGTCAATGGGGACCCAAACTTTTCGGCAGTAAAAAGGGTGTAAAAAAGCCCAGGAAAGGGCTAGAGTGCTGCAAAAGGCAGCAACATGTAGGTAAATCACCTGCAAAGAAATGTTGATAGGGAAATAAATTAAAATTAAAATAAAATAAATAAAAATTAACCACTATCAATTGGAGAGAGGTCCCATAGCAGAGAATCTTGCTTCACGTCACCCACCACTGGAACAGTCCATTGTCAGATATTTAGGCCCAGCACCCAGGCAGAGGAGAGAGGTCCCATAACAGAGAATCTGTCTTCATGTCAGCAGAGAATCAGTCTGCATGTCATAGCAGAGAATCAGGCTTCACGTCATAGCAGAGAATCAGGCTTCACGTCACCCAACATTGGAACAGTCTATTGTCAGATATTTAGGTAGTTAATTTCTATTCTGGACAAGGGATGGACAGGTCCAGTGGGATCCATGCCTGGTTCATTTTTATGAACGTCAGCTTGTCCACATTGGCTGTAGACAGGCGGCTGCGTTTGTCTGTAATGACGCCCCCTGCCGTGCTGAATACACGCTCAGACAAAACGCTGGCCGCCGGGCAGGCCAGCACATCCAAGGCATAAAAGGCTAGCTCTGGCCACGTGGACAATTTAGAGACCCAGTGGCCGAACCATCAGTCAGTACGTGGAGGGGTGTGCACACGTACTGTTCCACCATGTTAGTGAAATGTTGCATCCTGCTAACACATTGCGTATCAGGTGGTGGTGCAGTTAGCTGTGGCGTGTTGACAAAACTTTTCCACATCTCTGCCCTCAGAGGAGCTGGCCGTGACACAGCTGCCTTGCCTACCTCTTGCTCCTCCTCTGCCTTGTCCTTGGGCTTCCACTTGTTCCCCTGTGACATTTGGGAAAGCTCTCAGTAGCTCGTCTACCAACGTGCGCTTGTACTCGCGCAACTTCCTATCACGCTCCAGTGCAGGAAGTAAGGTGGGCACATTGTCTTTGTACCGTGGATCCAGCAGGGTGGCAACCCAGTAGTCCGCACACGTTAAAATATGGGCAACTCTGCTGTCGTTGCGCAGGCACTGCAGCATGGATTCACTCATGTGTGCCAGGCTGCCCAGGGGTAAGGACAAGCTGTTTTCTGTGGGAGGCGTATCGTCATCGTCCTGCCTTTCCCCCCAGCCACGCACCAGTGATGGACCCGAGCTGCGTTGGGTACCACCCCGCTGTGACCATGCTTCATCCTCATCCTCCTCCACCTCATCCTCGTCCTCCCGTAGTGGGCCCTGGCTGGCCACATTTGTACCTGGCCTCTGCTGTTGCAAAAAACCTCCCTCTGAGTCACTTCGAAGAGACTGGCCTGAAAGTGCTAAAAACGACCCCTCTTCCTCCTGGGCCACCTCCTCTTCCATCATCGCCCTAAGTGTTTTCTCAAGGAGACATAGAAGTGGTATTGTAACGCTGATAACGGCGTCATCGCCACTGGCCATGTTGGTGCAGTACTCAAAACAGCGCAACAGGGCACACAGGTCTCGCATGGAGGCCCAGTCATTGGTGGTGAAGTGGTGCTGTTCCGCAGTGCGACTGACCCGTGCGTGCTGCAGCTGAAACTCCACTATGGCCTTCTGCTGCTCGCACAGTCTGTCCAGCATGTGCAAGGTGGAGTTCCACCTGGTGGGCACGTCGCATATGAGGCGGTGAGCGGGAAGGTCGAAGTTACGCTTTAGCGCAGACAGGCGAGCAGCGGCAGGATGTGAACGGCGGAAGCGCGCACAGACGGCCCGCACTGACATGTCGGGGTAGTTGTGAATGAACTTCTGCACCACCAAATTCAGCACATGCGCCAAGCAAGGGATGTGCGTGAAACCGGCTAGTCCCAGAGCTGCAACGAGATTTCGCCCATTATTATTAGAACGGCATTGGGCCCCACCAAATATCGCTGTCAATTCTGGCGGCTACTGGGACCTGAGGTAGTTGGTTCACTAGGACGTGTGGCTGTGGCAGAACGGCCCCGTCCTCTCCCAGCACCAGAGGGTCCACTAACACCACCATGACCATGTCCGCATCCGCGTCCTTTACTAGATGTATTCCTCATTGTTATCGTTCACCACAACAACAAAAATATTATTTGGCCCAATGTATTGAATTCAAATTCAGGCCTTTTTTTACAGACAACTAACACTATCTGGCTATCTATTTAGGTACCGTATTACACTAATACAGGCACAGCAGTAACCACAGATTTAGCTGAATATAAATTTGAGGCCTAGTACTTAGGCGCTGGGTGACCGGTATGGATTTACTAACAGAATTAGACTTGGAAATGCACAGTAGCGTGTGTGTGAAGTTATTCTGAATGACCCTATGTGCACCTTGAATCTGATATACCCTTTTAGGGATATATTTAAATTAGGTCTGATACAGCAGAAATCACTAAATTCTGAAATTGCTAAGTTGGGAATTGTATTTCAACCCTGAACAAAAATATATCCTTTGCCAGACAGCAGACAGTATTACAATTGGCTAGCCTCAGCTGAAACACCAGATTTAGGGAACTGCTATTTTGGCAATTGTATTTCACCCCTCAATAAAATAGCAAGCACAGCCAAGCCCCTGATGTAGGATATAGCCAACAAATAACCACCCTATTGATGGTTAAATGAACTTGGTGGCAGTTTGTGCTGGCGCACCACAAGAGACAAAATGGCCGCCGATTACCAGAGAAAAAAGTGACTGAAAAACGCTCTGGGCAGCCTAAAAACAGTGAGCAATTCAATATCATCAGCTCAATCATCCACAGCTGCAGATCGATCACTGAATTAAGTCTTTTGGATGAGTTAAGCACTGCCTAATCTCGCCCTACTGTCGCAGCTGCAACCTCTCCCTACACTGATCAGAGCAGAGTGACGGGCGGCGCTAAGTGACTCCAGCTTAAATAGAGGCTGGGTCACATGCTACACTGGCCAATCACAGCCATACCAATAGTAGGCATGGCTGTGACGGCCTCTTGGGGCAAGTAGTATGACGCTTGTTGATTGTCTGCTTTGTACCCTTTCAAAAAGTGCCAAGAAAGCGACGAACACCGAACCCGGACTTTTACGAAAAAGTTAGGGTTCTGGTCCGTGTCACGGACAACCCAAAATTCGGTGCGAACCAAAACTATACAGTTCGGGTTCGCTCATCCCTATTTGTGAGGCTTACCTAATAGAAACCATGCAAAAATGAGACCATTATAAAAAACTACACCCCTCAAGGTATTTGAAACTGATTTTGAAAATATTGTTAACCCGTCCGGTGTCCCACAAGAATTAATTGAAAATAGAGATACAATATTAAAATTTCACTTTTTTGTATGATTTACCATTTTATTTATTTATTTCCAGTTCCAAAGCAATGGTTAACAGTCAAACCAAACTCAATATTTATGGCCCTGATTCTGTAGTTTAAAGAAACACCCCATATGTGGTCGTAAAATGCTGTACGGGCACACGCCAGGGCGCAGAAGGAACGGAATTGCATATGGTTTTTGGCAGGCACATTTTGCTGGACTGTTTTTTTTTTACACCTTGTCCCATTTGAAGCCCCCCTGATGCATCCCTAGAGTAGAAACTTGAAAAAATGGGACCATTTTACAAACTACGGGATAGGGTGGCAGTATTGTTGGCAATAGTTTAGGGTACATATGTTTTTTGGTTGCTCTATATTAAACTTTTTGTGAGTCAAGTTAACAAAAAATAGCTGTTTTATCACCGTTTTTATTTTTTGTTATTTACAACATTCATCTGACAGGTTAGATTGTTATTTTTTTTTTCATAGACTTGGTTGTCACGGATACCTAATAGGTATCATTTTTAATTTCTGAACTTTTTACACAATGATTTATTATTAGAAACCAAACAATCATGTTTTATTGTTTACATAGTTGGAGAACCATAATTTGTTAATTTGTTTTGGCGATTACCTTGGTTAGGGTATTGTAATGCTGCAGAACCACAAGCAACCAGGCAAAGATCTGAACAAACGTGGATTTATGGAAAACACAGCAGTAAAGTCCAAGCCAGAAATCATACAGAAATAACGTAGACCAAATAATAACCTCTGTGGGAAAACGTCAGAGAAAAGCCAGACCAGGCTAAAGTTCATAAAGAAGAGTCTGTGAAACCAGGTACCTAAGGATGAGACGGTGAAGTATCCAAGGTCTGATCCGAGGCCACACGGTGCAACTGTAGAGCAGAGACTAGGTTTCCAGAGGCATTCACTAGATGGAGACAAACAAACAGAGTTCATGCATGGAACAAACTTAGTGAACCTGAAACAGCATACTCCCAGGTTGTAGAGACAACAGTGAGCACTGATCAGCCAGGGAGATCACCTTTTAAACACCTGCTGGTCAATCACAGAGTTCTGCTTTTCAGAACCTCATAGGTCATGCGATGATCCTACTCATTAGCACCTGTGCATCAAATCCCTAATCAACTTTGAATTTGTGCACAGATGCTTTTCCTGCCAGTGACCGACGTAACGCATAAGATGCACGCACACTCGGCCGCGCATTCCTTTACAAATAACCCCTCGGGCGTGCACGCGTACGCCCAACACACTTGGCACGGGCACTGTATTGTGCCAGCATGGACGCCGGAACGGAACTCGCAGGAGACACCGGAGCCAGGACCGGCCGCAACGTATTGCCATCAGCCCGGCAATTCTGCCTCAGAGATCCCCGCGGCCCTCCCCTCCGGCGCCCATGCGGACGCCTCACCGTATCTGCCTGCAAGGGAACCAAAACCGCAGAGTCCCTTACAGGTATGATTTTAGCTGGATTTATTGGCACTTGAATTGGCTCTATATACCTAATATGTATATTTTTTTTGCACAGTATTTTTTAGCTTTTTTGTTTAAATTTATTTGGTGAGAAATACTGTATTTTGACATGAAACATTTTTTTTTGATGGTTGACAAATTTATTTTTTCAACTTTATTTTTACCTTAATTTTTTTTTTACCAATTTAGAACTTCAACTTTTGGGGGTCTAATCCCCTTAACAATGCATTCCAATACTTCAGTATTGGAATGCATTGGCTTTATGAGTAATACTTTGTGGATTACTCATACAGTTCCCGTGGCCTGTGAGATCCAGAGGGCTGGATCTCACAGACTCATCACCGGAAGGCAGTGCAATGTGCAATGGGCAGTGCAGTGTTATAGTTAACAAGTTACCACTGCATCTTATGGGTTACATGTCCACCATCAGTATTAGTGACGATCACAGACATCAGACACAGAAGTATAGCTATGTCATTAGGTGTGAAGCTGTTTGATTATGGCACAAATTAAAGTGGTTACATCACACTACAATGTCTGTAACATGTATGTATGGAGAGCAGACAAATATCTCTCATATGCACATCGCACCTTTAATTACGTGCTACACACTATATATCCCACGCTATAAAACCCACACCAACCCCACCTCCCCCCTTAAACCCGCCTCCATGAACTCATCCCCCCCCCACCTCACTCACACTCAAACACACATACACAGTTTAGGAGAAGTAATGATCGACCTCCAGTATTTCAGTATTTGCTGGTTCATTTAGCGTTACCCAGGGTGCACCACGTGGAGGCGAACCAGCTGTGCACCCCATACCGTACCGTCAATTCACTAGACAGGTACACCTCTCCTCAGATGGCTAATACACCATTCCTCATACACCACAAACATACATTTTAAATTCAATGAAATATTCTAACAGTAACCTAAAATCAAACATTTTACATTAATAGAACAAATTTTTGGCTTATTTTGGTGACATGATCACATTAATTACTAATACTTGTATTTACATTTTTTGGCATTACATGTATACATGTTGTACAATGTCTATGATTGGACCTGGTCCCGTCACGCGTGCTGCTATGAGCGCCACAGTCCGCAGTATTCGGTTTGAATTGTGGCACACACATGACCACCGGCACAAGAAAATAGTCATAGTGAATAATTTTTCCAACCATATGCTGGACCATGTCAATGGATCTTGTCGATCCGAGACAAAATAATGTCCCGGTACAATGCTGACATAACATCGCCAACACTCAGTAATGTACATGTTCTTTTATGAAAGTATTTATTTATATTTGTCTCAAAATGTTTACTTTCTACATGGTTAGAAACGTAGCAAATAATTAATTTTACATATATATATATATATATATCAAATGTACCATATGTATGTCTGTGCTTCAAAAACTCCAAAAAAACAATTGATTTCAATGAAACTTTGAACACAGATTCATTTCTAACAGGAAAGAATTGTTGTGGTGTTCTATGCTCTCTCGGACGTACTATCCCGAGACATACACAAATAAATTACAGTATGATAGCCAATACAAGCCTAACAGAAACACAACTGTTGTCTTATCAGTTAATACAAACTCGCTGGTCCTATCCCCGGTTGCAATAAGCACTGATCTCAACTTTTGACCTGTTTTCAGCTCCTGAAATATTCAGTCATATGACGGATGATGGCACAACCACACAGCGATATGCTATGAGTTAGGTCTTAACCCCTTAGGGACACAGCCTTTTTACACCTTAGGACCAGGCCATTTTTTGAAAATCTGACCAGTGTCACTTTAAGTGATGATAACTTTAAAATGCTTTGACTTATCCAGGCCATTCTGAGATTGTTTTTTCGTCACATATTGTACTTCATGACACTGGTAAAATAAAGTTAAAAAAAATATTTTTTTTTGCATAAAAAAATGTCAAATTTACCAAAAATTGGGAAAAATTAGCAAATTTCAAAGTTTCAGTTTCTCTACTTCTGTAATACATAGTAATACCCTTAAAAATTGTGATGACTTTACATTACCCATATGTCTACTTCATGTTTGAATTATTTTGGGAATGATATTTTATTTTTTGGGGATGTTACAAGGCTTAGAAGTTTAGAAGCAAATCTTGAAATTTTTCAGAAATTTACAAAAACCCAATTTTTAGGGACCACTACAGCTCTGAAGTCACTTTGCGAGGCTTACATAATAGAAACCGCCCAAAAATGACCCCATTCTACAAACTACACCCCTCAAGGTATTCAAAACTGATTTTACAAACTTTGTTAACCCTTTAGGTGTTGCACAAGAGTTATTGACAAATGGGGATGAAATTTGAGAATTTCATTTTATTGCCTAATTTTCCATTTTAACCAATTTTTTCCACTAACAAAGCAAGGGTTAACAGCCAAACAAGACTGTATCTTTATTGCCCTGACTCTGCCGTTTACAGAAACACGCCATATGTGGCCGTAAACTACTGTACGGGCACACAGTAGGGCGTAGAAGGAAAGGTGCGCCGTATGGTTTTTGGAAGGCATGTTTTGCTGGACAGTTTTTTTGACACCATGTCCCATTTGAAGCCCCCCTGATGCACCCCTAGAGTAGAAACTCCAAAAAAGTGACCCCATCTAAGAAACTACACCCCTCAAGGTATACAAAACTGATTTTACAAACTTTGTTAACCCTTTAGGTGTTGCACAAGATTTAATGGAAAATAGAGATACAATTTCAAAATTTCACTTTTTTGGCAGATTTTCCATTTTAATATTTTTTTTTTCCAGTTACAAAGCAAGGGTTAACAGCCAAACAAAACTCATTATTCATGGCCCTAATTCTGTAGTTTACAGAAACACCCCATATGTGGTCGTAAACCGCTGTACGGTCACACGGCAGGGCGCAGAAGGAAAGGAATGCCATACGGTTTTTGGAAGGCAGATTTTGCTGGACTGGTTTTTTTGACACCATGTCCCATTTGAAGCCCCCTGATGCACCCCTAGAGTAGAAACTCCAAAAAAGTGACCCCATTTTTGAAACTACGGGATAGGGTGGCAGTTTTGTTGGTACAAGTTTAGGGTACATATGATTTTTGGTTGCTCTATATTACACTTTTTGTGCGGCAAGGTAACAAGAAATTGCTTTTTTGGCACCGTTTTTTTTTTTGTTATTTACACCATTCATCTGGCAGGTTAGATCATGTGGTAATTTTATAGAGCAGGTTGTCACGGACGCGGTGATACCTAATATGTATACAATTTTTTTTATTTATGTACGTTTTACACAATAATTTCATTTTTAAAACAAAAAAAATGTTTTAGTGTCTCCATAGTCTAAGAGCCATAGTTTTTTTAAATTTTTGGGTGATTATCTTATGTAGGGTCTCATTTTTTGTGGGATGAGATGACGGTTTGATTGGCACTATTTTGGGGTGCACATGACTTTTTGATTAAAAAACCAGGTGTGGGGGGGCACACTTCAAATGATAACACTCAGAGGGATGATAATCATACAGTTTAATAAAATTTAAATTAAGATTACACCCCTAAAACATACATAAAATACGGTACATCATTGCATATGTTCCAATTAAAATGCACACTCAATTCGCTGGATGGCTCTGCAAAACAAGATGGCTCTTAGAGCAATATGAACTGTTGTCCACAATCAGCAAACAATTAATAATTAGAGTCCAGCACCTTCAGACTCAAGGTGATAGTGTCCTGCAAGTAAGTGGGGCAGATGTATGTATTGACATTCACTGTTTATAACAGTGCCCTCTCAGTCTCATGCCCACACTTGTGCGCTGACAGTCAAGAACTTGAAAATACTATTGTAAGGTAAACTGCTCCAAACCGAGCCCGGTCTTACCCTTCACCGCTGTTGTAGCGTGGTTCCAGGAGGCCGCACACCCGCAGCGTCCCACGTGGTGTGCTGCTGCCTGTACGCGGCGTCCCACGTGACCTGGTTTCCAAGGGGACCGGATGCAAGCTCGTATGACGTATAACTTGTGCGTCAGCGTCCACTCTGTACTTTTAGATACGTGACTCTTTCTTTTCTTTGCCGGCTTTCTCGCTTTTTCCTTTATTGTGTGTAGATCAACGCTTACTCTAGACACCGCCAGACGCGTTTCGGGGTCTCAAGCCCCTTCCTCAGTGGCCTACTGGGTAAGCGGATCTTTGCTCTTTATAACGGGTTAGCTCCACCCTCCTTTCTGCTTCCACTACTCTATGGGGTGGATTTACTTTGCAGGAACCGAACAGTCACCATGATGTGTCTTTTTAACATATATCTTATATAAAATACATTAAAACAATAAATATAATTGCCCCATATCTATAAAATTGATATCAGAGAAGACTACAAGGTCTCACATAAAAAAACGCATTTAAAACGCATCAAAACCGCATCGCGTTTCACATGCGTTTTTTATTAAAATTCACTCAATTTTGCCATCATACATTGGGATGACCAGCTCCTTCATAGCTGGGACCATACATATGCCTTTCCTTCAAAGCTTTAGAATTTCTGTAATTTTGTGTAGGCGAATGTTGCTGATCTCTATGTAGTTAAGAGAAGCCGTCCTGCGGGGAGGGGAAATCACAGTGTCGGTAAAACGGCCAGACTACGATCTCCCATCTCCACAGGACAACCCTCACAAAAACCCAAAGACCTCAAGCTCTGCATTGAGGCCTCTAGGAATGATGGTGTCATACTCGAAGATCCTTCTGGATTCTTGTCGTGACATGTGTGCAATATGGTTTCCCCCTCTCCAGGCTTTTTTAACTTTTTCAATTGCCACAAATTTTAAACCTGTGGGATCAGGTTTAAAATTTGTGGCAATTGAAAAAGTTAAAAAAGCCTGGAGAGGGGGAAACCATATTGCACACATGTCACGACAAGAATCCAGAAGGATCTTCGAGTATGACACCATCATTCCTAGAGGCCTCAATGCAGAGCTTGAGGTCTTTGGGTTTTTGTGAGGGTTGTCCTGTGGAGATGGGAGATCGTAGTCTGGCCGTTTTACCGACACTGTGATTTCCCCTCCCCGCAGGACGGCTTCTCTTAACTACATAGAGATCAGCAACATTCGCCTACACAAAATTACAGAAATTCTAAAGCTTTGAAGGAAAGGCATATGTATGGTCCCAGCTATGAAGGAGCTGGTCATCCCAATGTATGATGGCAAAATTGAGTGAATTTTAATAAAAAACGCATGTGAAACGCGATGCGGTTTTGATGCGTTTTAAATGCGTTTTTTTATGTGAGACCTTGTAGTCTTCTCTGATATCAATTTTATAGATATGGGGCAATTATATTTATTGTTTTAATGTATTTTATATAAGATATATGTTAAAAAGACACATCATGGTGACTGTTCGGTTCCTGCAAAGTAAATCCACCCCATAGAGTAGTGGAAGCAGAAAGGAGGGTGGAGCTAACCCGTTATAAAGAGCAAAGATCCGCTTACCCAGTAGGCCACTGAGGAAGGGGCTTGAGACCCCGAAACGCGTCTGGCGGTGTCTAGAGTAAGCGTTGATCTACACACAATAAAGGAAAAAGCGAGAAAGCCGGCAAAGAAAAGAAAGAGTCACGTATCTAAAAGTACAGAGTGGACGCTGACGCACAAGTTATACGTCATACGAGCTTGCATCCGGTCCCCTTGGAAACCAGGTCACGTGGGACGCCGCGTACAGGCAGCAGCACACCACGTGGGACGCTGCGGGTGTGCGGCCTCCTGGAACCACGCTACAACAGCGGTGAAGGGTAAGACCGGGCTCGGTTTGGAGCAGTTTACCTTACAATAGTATTTTCAAGTTCTTGACTGTCAGCGCACAAGTGTGGGCATGAGACTGAGAGGGCACTGTTATAAACAGTGAATGTCAATACATACATCTGCCCCACTTACTTGCAGGACACTATCACCTTGAGTCTGAAGGTGCTGGACTCTAATTATTAATTGTTTGCTGATTGTGGACAACAGTTCATATTGCTCTAAGAGCCATCTTGTTTTGCAGAGCCATCCAGCGAATTGAGTGTGCATTTTAATTGGAACATATGCAATGATGTACCGTATTTTATGTATGTTTTAGGGGTGTAATCTTAATTTAAATTTTATTAAACTGTATGATTATCATCCCTCTGAGTGTTATCATTTGAAGTGTGCCCCCCCACACCTGGTTTTTTAGACAATTCTTTATATTTGGTCCTAAGGGTGGGACCAGGGGGTGTGCACCTTACCCATATAGGAAGAGGGTGAGCCACCGCTGTCGTTTGATTATGACTTTTTGATTGCTTGCTATTACACTTTTTGTGACGGAAGATGACAAAAAATGGCTTTTTTTACACCGTTTTTATTTTTATTTTTTTACGGTGGTCATCTGAGGGGTTAGGTCATGTGATATTTTTATAGAGCCGGTCAATACAGACGCGGCGATACCTAATATGTATACTTATTTTTTTATTTATGTAAGTTTTACACAATGATTTCATTTTTGAAACAAAAGAAATCATGTTTTAGTGTTTCCATAGTGTAAGAGCCATAACTTTTTCAGTTTTTGGGCGATTATCATGGGTAGGGTATGATTTTTGCGGGATGAGATAACGGTTTGATTGTTACAATTTTGGCGTAGATGCGACTTTTTTGATCACTTTTATTACCTTTTTTGGGAAGTAAGGTGGGCAAAATTCCAATTTCATCATAGTTTTTAATTTTTTATTTTTATGGCGTTCACCGTTCGGGTAAAGTAACATTACCGTTTTATAGATCAGGTCGTTACGGACGCGGCGATACCAAACATGTGTAGGGAATTTTATTTTTTTCATTTTTAATCAGTGATAAATGTGTTTTTTGATTTTTACTTTATTTTTCACTTTTTTCACTTTTTTTTGACCCAGACCCACTTGGTTCTTGAAGATCCAGTGGGTCTGATGTCTGCATAATACAGTACAGTATATATTGTACTGTACTGTATTTTACTTACACTTTGTCTGAACAGATCTATGCTTTCAGCACAGATCTGTTCAGAACCATGGACAGCAGGACGCCTGAGAAGGCGTCCTGTTGCCATGGGAACCTTCCCCGTCTGCTCAGTAGTGGCCAGAACTGCGCAGACGGGGAAGGGTAAGGACGGGGCTTGGTTGGCTGCCTGGAAGCTCTCTCCCTCTCCATTCGGGGGACTGCAAAGGCACAGCAGCCCTCCGATCAGAGAGGGAGGGAGCTCCCTCTTACTGTTAACCTTTTCCATACAGCGGTCCGTACGGACCGCTGTATGGAAAGGGTTAAACGGCTGACATCGCATCACCGATGTCAGCCGTTTATACCAGGGTGCCAGCAATGTGCTGGCACCCTGGTATACCCACTAGACGCCAACGATTACGCAATGGGAGGCGGGCGGGGGATCGCGATCCCGCCTACCGCACCGCCCGCAACCCTCCCCCTGCACCTCCCACCGTGCTCGAACAACTCAGGGGTGCAGGGGGGAGGGATACAGGAAAAAAAATTTAATCCTAAAGTTTCTGATCGCCGCGGTCAGGGACCGCGTGGATCAGAAACTGCAGAAATCGCAGCAAACCGCAGGTCTGAATTGACCTGCGGTTTGCCGCGATCGCCGACATGGGGGGGTCACGGGACCCCCCCCGCGCATTTAGCCTAGGTGCCTGCTCAATGATTTGAGCAGGCGCCGGGTTCCGATCACTGCCAGCCGCACGGCAGTGATCGAAAATGCACAGGGCGTACATGTACGCCCTGTGTCCTTAAGTACCAGGGCACAATGGCGTACCTGTACGCCCTGTGTCCTTAAGGGGTTAAGCAATGTCATGTCCCTATCCGGATCTGAATCATAAATATTTTGAGGAGTATAATCAGGCTGTTAATGTAAAATAAGAATATTAAGAATATTAAAGGGGTTATCCCACCTCCTCCTTACCATGCCGTTGCTGCTCTCTCCTGTACAAGAAACTGCTCAGTTGGTGGGCGTTTACATTGCTATTGATTGACTGCTGACTCTGCCTCCTTCCTTTGCGTGCGCGCTCCCGTGTTAGCCGGAAATCATTCAAGCCGCCCCATCTACAATTCGGATCTCCCATCCCCTCCCTAGAACTAGATAACCATGGTAAGTATTTCATCTATGTTCATCTGTATAACCAACCCGGTGTAGAGGTACGGCGTGTTTGCTATATTGAATGTCATGCCGCATGACATCCAAAATAGCAAACACGCCGTAACCAGTGGCGTACATACAGTTTTCGCATTTGCGACCGGGCCCGGAACTCCAGGGGGCCCGGCCGCCTGTGGACCCCCGCCCCTGCATCATGCTGCTGGAAAAAATGCCAGTGCCCAGCATTCAGTTTCTGAAAAATCTCCCTCATGCTTCTCCTGCCCCGTCTGCCTGCTCCACCTACTTTTTGAATGAAGCAGGCAGGCGGGGCAGGAGGCGCATGATGGAGGTAGCTGAGTGAGAGATGCCGTCTCGTGGATTAGTTTATTATGTCCCATTTATCCGCTGCGCTGCCCTGACACCCGCTGCCTCGTTCTAATTTTCTCATCAGACGCGTTGTTGTACTTATGGGGGCTCAGTGGAGGGTACTTATGGGGGGTGTTTGGAGGGCACTGATTGGGGGGGGGGTGTTTGGAGGGCACTTCTGGTGACTTTGTGTAGGGCACTTATGGATGCTCGTGGGGGGGCACTGTTATCAGTATATCTGTGGAGGTCACTGTTATGGTTGCTCTGTGGATGTCACTGTTATGGGGGCTCTGTGGAGGTCACTGTTATGGGGGCTCTGTGGAGGTCACTGTTATGGGGGCTCTGTGGAGGGCACTGTTATGGGGGCTCTGTGGAGGGCACTGTTATGGGGGCTCTGTGGATGTCACTGTTATGGGGGCTCTGTGGAGGTCACTGTTATGGGGGCTCTGTGGAGGGCACTGTTATGGGGGCTCTGTGGAGGGCACTGTTATGGGGGCTCTGTGGAGGGCACTGTTATGGGGGGGCTGTGGATGTCACTGTTATGGGGGGCTGTGGATGTCACTGTTATGGGGGCACTGTGGATGTCAGTGTTATGGAGGCGCTGTGGATGTCACTGTTATGGGGGCTCTTTGGTGGTCACTGTTATGGGGGCTCTGTGGAGGGCAACTATTTCTCACAGGTACACCATAAGTGCCATCCACAGTTCCCCCATAATGTACCTAAACAAAGCCCCCATAAGTTCCCTCAACAGACGGCAGTAGAGCAGGATAGCCATAAAAAATTGGCCTGTCCTGCACAATGCAGTACTGTTTGGTGAATGTTGGGGGGGGGGGGGGGGGGGCGGTTGCGTCGGCGGGCTGGAGAGTGGTGAAGGCAGGTTGGGGGGCTGGGGAGGTGGGTTTGTGGTGTGGTGTGGGCCACATCGTTCACTTTTCAACCGGGGCCCCATGTATTGTGTGTACGACACTGGTCATGCCTCTGTCAGATTGATTTTCACATTGGTGTTCTTCTTTTTCCTCCTGTGCCAGGCCCAAGTAGTACACTGTTAAAAAGCACTATAAAGGGCTGGGTAGCACGGACAGTACTGGGGGCAAAATGTGTTGATTTTGTGGATAATACTGTGGGAATTCAGGGGCCGGTGGTGGACATTACAGCGGTCCAGTCTGGGGACAGTACTGGGGGACGTCTAAGGACATTCATGTTGGCAATCAATGTACATTACAGTGTGCATTTTAGTGGCAATGGTGCATATTACAGGAGGGTACTCAGGGCATTCAGTGTACATCATTGGGTGATTTTTCTTGCCATATATTATTTAAAAACATATATTTAAAAAAAATGTTTTATTGTCTTACATTTATTCTGAATTATCTATAACCTTTGTTCTACTGATTCCTAGGCAACCAGTAAAGATTACAGAGAGGTGATCTCTGATTCTGAATTAGGCCCCTTTCACACGGGCGAGTTTTCCGTGCGGGTGCGATGCGTGCGGTGAACGCATTGCACCCGCACTGAATCCTGACCCATTCATTTCTATGAGACTGTGCACACGAGCGGTGATTTTCACGCATCACTTGTGCGTTGCGTGAAAATCGCAGCATGCTCCTCTTTGTGCGTTTTTCACGTAACGCAGGCCCTATAGAAATGAATGGGGTTGCGTGAAAATCGCATGCATCCGCAAGCAAGTGCGGATGCGGTGCGATTTTCACGCATGGGTTCTAGGTGACAGTCTATTCACTGTATTATTTTCCCTTATAACATGGTTATAAGGGAAAATAATAGCATTCTGAATACAGAATGCTTTGTATAATAGTGCTGGAGGGGTTAAAAATAATAAAAATGTTAACTCACCTTCTCCTCTTGTTAGCGCAGATGCCGGTCTGTTCTTTATCTGTGGGCTAAAGGACCTTTGATGACGTCAGATCACATGCTCCATCACCATGGTGATGGACCATGTGATTGGAGCATGTGATCTGACGTCACCTCAGGTCATTCAGTCCACAGCTAAAGAACAGAGTGGCATCTGCGCGAACAAGAGGAGAAGGTGAGTTAACTTTTTTATTATTTTTAACCCTTCCAGCACTATTATACAAAGCATTCTGTAGTCAGAATGCTATTATTTTCCCTTATAACCATGTTATAAGGGAAAATAATACAATCTTCAGAACATCAATCCCAAGCCCGAACTTCTGTGAAGAAGTTCGGGTCTGGGTACCAAACATGCGCGATTTTTCTTACGCGAGTGCAAAACGCATGACAATGTTTTGCACTCGCGCAGAAAAATCGCGCATTTTCCCGCAACGCACCCGCCTCTTATCCGGGCAAAAAACATGACGCCCGTGTGAAAGAGGCCTTAGATGAACTGGAAAATACTATGTCATCAATGCAGGTAATTCTAAGTGTGTACTTTTTTTTCTGTCTGTCTGTCTATTAGAATCTATATTTTTTAATAAATAAATTGATAATCACATAATAGGTGTGTTTTGCATGGTGGGAGAGTATCAGCATCTTTACTCATGTATTCTGACGCAGTGTATTATTTCTGAAATTTTTGGAAAAGAGCTTCTCCCTTTCAAACATGTTTTATTTACTGCCAATGAAGCTCAATGACATCTCACGCTATGGTAGTCAGTCTCGGCCCCTACATTCATTGTTGATATCACTGGCACCCTGACGTAGTGTATAATGCAGCCAAAGGCTCTAAACATATGCGTGAATTTATTTTGAAACGATATAATTATCTTTATGGGATGTCAGCAATCCCACTCCTAGTGTGAAGTATTGTCATAGCATTGCCGGCTTTATGGAGGAAATTCAACAACTGTAACAAAAAATCAATTTCGAAGAATACACTTTCATTACTAAATTATCTACTTATCCTCTCCACAGTCATACTATCTCGATTAAACTGCCATGGAAAGTAGGGCTGCACGATATAGGAATTTGGTTCGATTCCCATTAGGGACCTAAAAATTGCGATAAACATATGCGGTTAGGTTTTTTAAAGGGAATTGTGCTTGAGGTCTATTTTTTTGGATTTTCACATAGTAGCCGCTGACGCGGATACGTATGACATAGTTATGGGGTATTTGTGGCGCACGCTGTTTTGTGGTGGATCTGTGGATGACTCTGTTTTGTGGTGGATCTGTGCATGACACTTTTATGTGGGTGATCTGTGGAGCACAAGTTTATGTTTGGGATCTGTGGATCGCACTGTTATAGGGGATATGTGTTGGGACACATAGGGCCATGAGTTGGGCCAGCATAAGACACACCTATAGCATCTTATGCTGGCCCACCTCATGGGCCAATGTGTCCCCTCATGTGTCCTAAACTTGGCAAATCACTGCCTTTGTGTGTAAAGTATTCTACTACTGTGTGAAACTAGCTCTCTCCTATTGATAACATGGCCAGCCTCTGTAGTCACTTTGACAATACTATAAATGCAGGTCAGCGAGCATGCCGACCGACGCATGACTGACGTCACTTATTAACGCTACTCCCACTTCAACAATCATGAGCTTTAGTAAGTGACGTCAGTCACGCAACGGCCGTCCTGCTCGCTGCCTTGCATTTATAGTACAGTGAAAGTGAGTACAGAGGCTGGCCATGTTATCAATAGGAGAGAGCTAGTTTCAAACAGTAGTAAAATACTTTACACAAAGCTAGTTATGTGCGCGTGGTCCCTTGATATATAACCGCCCCATTTTCAGGTTTGCCAAATCACCATATTATATTTTTCTATTTTTGCAATTGTAGTAGTTTTTCAATATATCGTGCAGCTATAAAGGTCACGTAGATTGTGGATGGCATTTTTGATTTACATACTATAATTTAAAACATGACTTGAGAAGGTGTAAAAAAAAAAGTAAATCATTGTATTCTTTGATTCTACAATTATTTTCCTCATATATAATAGCTATGATTGCATTGTGGACACAAACTTATTCAGTTTTTTTAATGCAAATAGTATGAGTAACTTTTAAAAATAACTAGAATTCTATTCAAATTTAAATTATATATTGGTATAATGTAAAGAATTTAATATTTTTTATTATTTATAAATCTAGATATCGGAAATCGACGAAAGTTGGCTCAATGAAAGTTTTGAAAATGAAAAAATTGAGGAAGATGAGGTATTGAACTGGATTCATCTGATGTTTTATCAACTAAAAAAATAAAAAAAGGATTCCCAAAAAGTTGGGACACTAAACAAATTGTGACTAAAAACTGAATGCAATAATGTGGAGATGGAAAATGTCAATATTTTATTTGTTATAAAACGTAGATGACAGATCAAACGTTTAATCCGAGTAAATGTTTCATTTTAAAGGAAAAATACGTTGATTCAAATTTTCACGGTGTCAACAAATCCCCAAAAAGTTGGGACAAGTAGCAATAAGAGGCTGGAAAAAATTAAATTTGAGCATAACGAAGAGCTGGAAGACCAATTAACACTAATTAGGTCAATAGGCAACATGATTGGGTCTAAAAAGAGCTTCCCAGAGTGGCAGTGTCTCTCAGAAGCCAAGATGGGTAGAGGATCACCAATTCCCACAATGTTGCGCAGAAAGATAGTGGAGCAATATCAGAAAGGTGTTACCCAGCGAAAAATTGCAAAGACTTTGCATCTATCATCATCAACTGTGCATAACATCATCCGAAGATTCAGAGAATCTGGAACAATCTCTGTGCGTAAGGGTCAAGGCCGTAAAACCATACTGAATGCCCGTGATCTCCGGGCCCTTAAACGACACTGCACCACAAACAGGAA
Organism: Bufo gargarizans; assembly: GCF_014858855.1. Classification (NCBI taxonomy): domain Eukaryota; kingdom Metazoa; phylum Chordata; class Amphibia; order Anura; family Bufonidae; genus Bufo; species Bufo gargarizans. The sequence goes on from NC_058083.1 coordinate 9,301,208, forward strand.
TGCTACTGTAAAGGAAATCGCAGAATGGGCTCAGGAATACTTCCAGAAACCATTGTCAGTGAACACAATCCACCGTGCCATCCGTCGTTGCCAGCTGAAACTCTACAGTGCAAAGAAGAAGCCATTTCTAAGCAAGATCCACAAGCTCAAGCGTTTTCACTGGGCCAGGCATCATTTAAAATGGAGTGTGGCAAAATGGAAGACTGTTCTGTGGTCAGACGAGTCACGATTTGAAGTTCTTTTTGGAAATCTGGGACGCCATGTCATCCGGACCAAAGAGGACAAGGACAACCCAAGTTGTTATCAACGCTCAGTTCAGAAGCCTGCATCTCTGATGGTATGGGGTTGCATGAGTGCGTGTAGCATGGGCAGCTTGCATGTCTGGAAAGGCACCATCAATGCAGAAAAATATATTCAGGTTCTAGAACAACATATGCTCCCATCCAGACGTCATCTCTTTCAGGGAAGACCCTGCATTTTTCAACAAGATAATGCCAGACCACATTCTGCATCAATCACAACATCATGGCTGCGTAGGAGAAGGATCCGGGTACTGAAATGGCCAGTCTGCAGTCCAGATCTTTCACCTATAGAGAACATTTGGCGCATCATAAAGAGGAAGGTGCAACAAAGAAGGCCCAAGACGATTGAACAGTTAGAGGCCTGTATTAGACAAGAATGGGAGAGCATTCCTATTTCTAAACTTGAGAAACTGGTCTCCACGGTCCCCAGACGTCTGTTGAGTTTTGTAAAAAGAAGGGGAGATGACACACAGTGGTGAAAATGGCCTTGTCCTAACTTTTGGGGGATTTGTTGACAACATGAAATTCTGATTCAACATATTTTTCCCTTAAAATGGTACATTTTCTCAGTTTAAACTTTTGTTCCGTGATTTATGTTCTATTCTGAATAAAATATTAGAAGTTGGCACCTCCACATCATTGCATTCAGTTTTTATTCACGATTTGTATAGTGTCCCAACTTTTTTTGAATCCGGTTTGTAAAATAGAAAATGTTATTAATTTCTGAAAATTAGCTTTTTTTATTGTGTGCATCACCTGTCACTTTGTCCCGGAATAAAAATAAGGATGGACAAAGCTACTTATAAATGATTATGCCTAAGAGTCGGCCCTGTTGGGTTATTCTCCTCTTATGAAATTAGAAATAGAAGTTTCATCATAATAAAAAATTAAATTATTCTTGTAAAAAAAATTCTTGTAAATTCATTGGTCCGCTGTTGTTTTGTGGTGGATTTTTTTTTCTACCCTTCTTTGAACCTTACTATATTTTTCAAAATTTTCCTTATTCTACACAGCTATTAAAATTTAACCTGTATACTATATATTTTTTTTGTATCAGAAAAGTTATAATTTTTTTTTGTTTAATCATTATCTTATATTTATTTTTTTAGGAAATGAAAAGTCTATTAGAGCGCCTACGGAAAAAAAATCGATCTTCAAACCCGGGTGAAGACTATTGCTTTCAGACTGACCCATTATGGTCACCAGAAGAGGATAGTTCAATTGAAGAGCCAGACCCGGAAAATAGACTAAAAGAATTGCACTGGTGTAACTGTGGACAGTGCCAAATCTTGACCTCAGTAAACGATTGTTTATGTTGCACTGAGATCTTTGCCTTGGAATGCCTATTAACCCCAGAAATTACTTGTATCTGTAAACATCCAAGGTTTACTGAAGTTTGTCAAGACAGTGATCAACTCATTGGTCTCATTACATCGATGCAAATTACCACTGGCCGGACAATGGACTCCAAAAACCCTCGGTGAGTCTACTTAGATTTCTATATGACCATAAAGTACATTTGGAGCCATTGCAACTTGAAGGTACTTTGTATTTAGTAGAAATCCTCTAATTATATTAGATGTGGTTACCTTTAAAACCTGTTACATTAGATATTGCTTGAGGGGGATATCTCTTCAACGAAATAATCCCATTCAAGAACATAATCTCGTGGATGTTAGACAATAAAGAAATAATTTTCTTTTTTTCTTTTTAGATGTCTTCGTTTGGCCGCTTATCGAGCATTTACTATGTGGGTACATGGCCCACTGGGTAAACATAACCGGAGACCAATTCCAACGTGTGCTGTTCTAAAAATCAGATCATTTTTTCCAGAACAAAATGGTTGTTATACGGGTTTTCGCTATTATCAGGACGTTCCACTTACCCAATCTGATTTGGATTTTAACTTTTAATGCTATTTAATATTGTTTTAGTTTCAAAGTTGTCTTCCATAGTTTTGGAATAAAAAATTATAATTCATAAAAAAATGGTTGTATAAATTAATCCAATTGGCTTTGAAATGAAGACACAAGTAACCAATTAATCTATTATGATTGTCCATAATATAGGCTTTTCCAGATTGATTATTTTGTATTTCCAGAAAAAAATACTGCTTGTATCCTGGAGTTACGACCACCCTTTAATAACTTAGTAGAGAAGTTAATTTTAAAATATTGGAATAAGCACTAGCCTAATGGCACATCAGCATTAACCTCCCCAAGCAGGCAAGTTATTTATTCTACAGTGTGCAAGGATCATCTCAGCTGATCCATTGTGTAGGGTGGTCCTAGCCAAGGAAAATATTTGTATATCATGAAATGTCAAAGGGGCTATCCCATCTTAGACAATAGTGGCATATCTCAAGAATATGCACACATTGTCTGATAGGTTCGGGTCCCACCTCTGGGACCCGCACCTACAACGGGAACGGAGCCGGGGATAGTTGTGGCTGGAGGACACCGGGTTTCCAAGGGTCCGACCACCACGAGGCACAGCTCTCCGCCTCTCCCATTGAAGTGAATGGGAGTGCACCGCACAAACGCGGGCAACGCTCCCATTCATTTAAATAGTGCCGACGGAAATAGCCGAGCCAGCGATCAGATATTTTTGACGACTACATAGAATTGAATGTAGGCCGGATGCACATGCGCAGTGCGCCCTCCTCCTCTTTCTCTGCTCTGTTCCCCTTGTAGTTGCGGGGCCCAGCGGTGGCCTATCAGACAATGGGGGCATATCCTTGCAATATGCCGACCTTGTCTAAGATGGGACAACCTGTTTAAAATCAATCTGAATAACTACAAGTGGACAATCAAAGTATATTAAAAATTACTTGATATACTCCAATGGCCTAATTTGTACAACTATTTATTTTTTTTATGTTATGTACGATTAGAAAAAAATACAAAACAAAGACATAAGTCAAGATAACCAATAGAATTGTAACATCTAAGTATTTTCAAATTACAATATTGTTGAAATTGTTCAACATTAAAATTTAAAAATATTTTAGTTTTATTACAATGAACCAAAAATATTACCTAACGCACTTTTAGCGGCCACCTCTATGCAAAATTTTGGATATATCATCCAGCTAGATCTGAATTGATATATTGGTTTATTCAAGTTTTTGTATTTAGGTTGGCTATTTAGGTGCTTTAAATAATAATTTCATCCGCTCTGTGTTCACTGTTAAAATTTTCAGAGATGAATCATATTTTATTCATCACCAATTAATTAGATTTTGACATTTGTAATTACTTAGAAGTGAAATTTAAATGAACACAATTTTCCACTATTCTATGGACACACTTGACTATAACTTCTAAGGAGACTTTCACATTCTCGGCAGGCTTCTCCGGCTGTCATGAGAAGACCAAGGCCGATTCTCGCTTCCAATTGTGCAGAAGTTCCAATCAAAGTCTGAATGGTTTTATTCTGACATCCTCTGTCAGTTTGCTGTCATCTTGCCTGAAAACCAGAACGTATAAATTTAGTTACAATGCGATAGGAGATGAGTTTGAGAGGTACTACTGCACTACAGGCAGCACTTGTTGGACTTGATTTTGTTGTACCATGTACAGTCGGCCTGAGAAGCCTGACGAAATTGATAAGGGAGAATAAGATATCCCAATTATAATTTAGTACTTTAGTTTAATAAAATACAGCAAATTTTAACAATCCTAAACTGATGTTTGCTTTCAATAAAAAGTGTATCCATATATGTACAAATTACCTTCTATATAAATATCTCGTAAATGTGATATTATATGGTTTGATTAATGATTTGGTGAACTTATTATTTTGTTAATAAAAAAAAATTGTTTTAAAAGGTCTGTTTGTTTTTTTTAAACCAAAAAAAATATTTAAGACGATGTTCACACACAATTTTTCACCCAATTTTTTTTTTATTGAAACATCAACAATTGGTTCCATTGTACAAATTTTGATGTAGAAACACAACCATCCACCTATACCAAAAAAAAGATTTTTAATATATAACAACAGTAACTGTGTACTAAAAAATATATATAATCTTTTTTTTTAGTTACATATATGGTAGAATCAGATAATTAGGTATATTTCACTCACTTAGAACACTTAGCCAACATCTTTTTTAATTTAAAAGAAATAAAAAAATTATATAGAAATGCCACAAAATAAGGACGTAGGCATACAATTTTTTGGTTCAACATCCAATTATGCCTCATGTGGCCACTTTTTATACAAAACTTTAATGTGTCCAAATTTGGGTATTATGCTTATTTTGAAAGTTGAGAGTTATAGTATTAGAAAAAAAACAACACACCTTAGTCTTGGTCTTTATACCAACAGTAGTCTGATTTTTCATATGGGTGTCCATTTAGATTATGTAAAAGGCTTATATACAAATGCCAAAACAGTGTACATGCTCACTAATAATATTAACGCAACATTGTGCATGTAGACCAAGGTTCCTTGAACTATTACCCGTTATTTATTACCAAATCGAGATAAATATTTGTCTATAATTTCCTGAGATGGTGGTTTTGGAATTGGGGCTATATTTTTGGGTAATGAGGTTCGTGTGGACTCCCAATCACTCTCAATTCTGTTTTCAGCATAAAGAAATATGTCACGTAGAATTTCTTTCAGGAATTCGTTAGACCGCTGTTCATATAGTATTTTGACCACCCAGGCCTTACGGGCTTTCGAATATTCTATTCAAAAACGCTTTCGGCTTGATTCTTCAGTGTCACTTTCGAATGTTCTCAAAGCCACTTGAACTCTTTGTATGTTTCTATTATGGTCTAGAACAGCCAAAGTTGTCCGTGCCACCATACCATCATAGTAAAAATGAACTCGCTTAGGTCTGTATTTTAGGGCACTAGAATGGAACACTTCTAAGTCGCCGGTGTGGCAGAAGAAAGATAAGTGTTCCAAGTCACGTTGAAGTGATGGGTTTTCAATAACAGCCTTTATTTTAGCAAAAGCAGCTGAATCTTCTGTTAACCATTTAGTGTGTGGGAGGCCTGGTGGATGATGGCATTTACAGTATTGCCCATCTGAATCCCATTCGTGCACATTCAAAACATGACGAGTAATGGAATTCCATCGTGCCAATAAATTTGAAGCGTCCTCATTACAATTTCTGGCACACCACCAAAGATGGTTTTTGATAGATTGTATCCAAGGAGAAATCTTTTCACAATTTTTGAATTTTGATACAGCCAGTAGTTTTTGACCAACCGATTTGGCCATATGCCACACATCAAATTGGTGCTTGATGTTCGGATAGTCCTCCCTTACAATTTTTCGAATTGCAACATGTCTGTCTGTTGTTAGGATTCTTACTTTAACATGAGAAGCCAGTATTCTTTCCAATGTCTTTTTAAAAGCAATTTTCTCCAAACACACTGAATTATTTGGGGGTACAATTTGTTCAACAGTAAAATCCACTATTTTACTTGACTCGGTGTCCAACATGGTGTAAATGCAGTATTTGGCAGAAAAGCCCGGGCTATCTGATTGCCCATCACCAGCAAGGCACACCGCTCGTTGTCCAATAGATGTGATAATATTTTTTTTTTCTTGTTTCCAATGATAATCAACCATAGGGAATATATATTTTCTTTGGTGCCTATAATGGGTTGATTTTGATATAGAATATATGTTCATCACATCAAAAAATGATTTAATCTTTAAAAAATGGTTTCCACTCAACAAAATACCGCTAGAAATCAGTAGGTTACCAGCTGGAACACGATTAACTAGGGGTTGGCTATTCCAAAGGTGTTTGTGGTGACCCTTTGTGCATTTTACATCCACATTAACAGCAGAACCATTTTGTCTAACACCAATATGCGTTATTTCCTGACCACATGTCTTACGGTACTGGCATGGAATCATACCAATTAGTTTTTTAAGACAACTATAAAAAACTAAAAATTTTGGCTCTTGTGAATGGTTATCTGAGTCAGATGATATGTTATCCATCCATGAATTTATATTCAAAAAATCTGTTTCTTCATCATCACTGTTGTCAGAAAGGTCACTTAGAATTTCGTCTTCTTCAATATCGGAATCCTCCATTGGTATATCCAAGTACTCTTGGTTTGTTTCAATAGACTCTTTTTCAACAGGTTGCACTACTCCTTCCGTCCAATCCAGTTTCTTAGCAACTGAAGATGGTGCTTTCTGAACTGGTAAACTATTATCATTGGGCGTGCATACTGGTGTGCAGCATACACTCATCGGGGTAGAAGTTAAAACTGGTTCATCTGTGCTTAGTATACACCTATGAAGAGGAGATGTATGTGGAATATCAAAACCGGAAAAATTTTGATCTGTATTTGATATTGACACAGTATGAAAACCAATCCTTTGTTCACGGTGTGATAGTGAATCAACATTTTCCATTGAAGATAATGCACTTTTATCTAAACTGTTTTCATTATTGTTAGCAATGTACTTCAGGTAAAGATCCTCGCCTGATGGTAGAATTTCAACTGTTTCAATTTCTTCTAGACTAACTTTTTTTTCGCATTCTCTCTTTCTTTGGTAACTCATTTGAGTCTTTCAATAGCTTGCAAGTTGTCCCGCGATTTTTTTTGTTTCCTTTGCATGTTTGAGTACCAATATTTTTCTTTGGTATTAGTGATGAGTCCATTACAAATACATTTTTGTCCTCGTACCAGTGTAAGTCAGTGTTTGTAGAATTATCTTTTGTTTTGAGGTTGAAGCATTCAGTATTTACTGAAGTGGTTATAGGACTAGAAAATATGGGCAAGTGTAGATATACAGTTTCACCAATCGATAATCCGGATAACACTATGTTACTATTTATTGTTGATCTATTTGGATCCATGTCCACTCTCTTTGTTTGGGTTACTCTTTTTCTTTTGCGTGGCCTGTTTTCTGGAGCGTTTTCTTTTTTTTCAAAGGGGGTTTCATGTGATATCCCTATTGTATTTTCCGGTGTCATCGTCTTTAGGTCTGGAAAAATAGTTGGTAGAGCATGTGGATATAGTATTTTTCTTGAACCGCCATCCTGATATGCAAAATAATCAAAGTGACGGGAACATAGTCTATAGCGGTCGGTCATTTTTCCAATAAATATTTTTTCGACCCAGTCTTCCAAATCATGAAAATATTGGGGCGCTTGTAACAGCCAACGGCGAATCAAATCTTTGTCTTTTGGGAAAACATGCATAATAATATTTTCATTTTTTCTTTTCCATGTATTACCACAACCAGGGATGATGCAGGATGGCATGGCTTGAGATGGAAATACACTATCAAATGAAATAGAAAAATTATTATTGACCGTGCAACTGGTGATTCAGGCCAAGAACATTGTATTATTTTATATATTGCTTTTTTGAGAGGGCAATGGTTAGAACATCATAAAGTGCGTATATAACACATACTAACATGGCTTATAAGACGGAAAAAATAAATTTTTCCATCCGGTTTATATCCAATTATCCGGCAAAATGTTCATGACCAATGCAATAAACCTACTGTGAGTTTGCCAATTATTACAAATTTATTGGAGAAAATTCATTCCTGAGTCCAATCAAGGAAATCATATTCAATCGCTGGATAAACAACCCCTCTCTAGTAGCTATAGCCTGTAATATTATTACACTACGGATATACATACAGACACCAAGACTTGAACTGTTTGATTACACTCTCCATCACCACCTCCTCAGGCATATAGCTCCATAGTCTAACTGCTCTTACTGTAAAGACTGGCATAAAAACGGGCCGGGTTCAGCAGTGCTGTACCTGAACCGACATACTCCTCAACTAACAACTGTTCAAAGTTGTTGTGGTGGGTCAGATAAGGGCTAGCCTCCCTGGTACTATTCCCTCTACCCTTCTTTTTTAATTTTATACACATTGCTAACTCACTCTCCAGATGAGTGTAGGATTATAATAGGGGCGTTTGTGTCGGTAGCCACGGGCCCAGCATCCCTGGGGGGCACAACACAGACCTGAATGCACACACACTATGAAGCAATAATGGAAAATGCCGCGCTCTTCCACAGGAAGCCAGGAGCCCGGACTTCGCCATGAACCTTGGGCGCACAACGGATCCAAAAATAAAGAAAGATGGTCCAGCTTCCATGAAAAATACTTGAGGCTTTATTCTATCCCGTGCAGATAAAAACCATAATACAGCAATGCAGAAAATCAACCGGATTTGGATCACTGTAGATGCGGATCCTCAGTCATGATGTGCACATCATGACTGAGGATCCGCATCTACAGTGATCCGAAACCGGTCGATTATCTGCATTGCTGTATGATAGTTTTTATCTGCACGGGATAGAATAAAGCCTCAAGTATTTTTCTTGGAAGCTGGACCATCTTTCTTTATTTTTGGAATACACTCATACTGTGTTGGGGAACGGGAGTGAATAGTTTCTTGCCCCGCCCCCGATCAGCGAAATAGGATTCGGCCCTAGTAGGCCGGATTCCTATACAGTAGTGAAATCCCGGCGCAGGCTTGAATGATAACGTCATTGCGCGACTGTTCCTGGAGGAACGCAGGACAATGCAGAATGCGCGCCTGCCTCACCATGATGGACAGAGGTAAGTATTATCTTTAGAAAAATAATTGTTTCTTTGTGTGCCAACTTTGGCGGGGGGGCAGGAGAAGTACACGGGGCAGTGTGGTAGCAAATAAGGTGAGGGGAGCGGGGCGATTAATAAGTGGGGTCAAATCACTTGATATGGGGCAGATTATTACTCGGGGGGCAAATCACTTCAGTTTGTGGGAAAATTCTTCATGGTGGCCAATGTGAAGTCAAATTACTTCATGGGTGCAGTGTGGGGGCAAATTATATTGTGGAAGTGCAGTCCGGGTGCAAATTTTTTCTTTTGGAAGTATGGGGGAAATTACGATATGGGGGCATTGTGAAGGCGTTTCTATTAGGGATCATAAATTTTTGGTGACACTATACAGGCATTATTACCAGAAACACAATATAGGGTGTTATTATTACTGTGGGCACTCTAAGGGACATTTTAAATGTTGTAGACAGGAACCTTTGTAATAATTTTTTTAACCGGTGTAAAGTAGAACATAAAGTTTAACATGTTAATTAGCCCATGGCAATCAATCATATACCACATTTCATTTTTGACTGGTTCTTTGCTAAATGAAAGGTGGAATCTAATTGGTTTCTATGGGCAAATAAGCAAGTTCGACTTTACACCAGTTTGAGAAATGACCACAATTATGTGAAATATAACATGTCTGTATAACAAACTCAGGAAAGATTTGATGCGGCTGAAAGAAAATGAGGATCAAGATGAAATTTCTCAAGTTTCGTTTCACCACGCTGCAAGATGTGTCATGCAACACTTATGTAATACATAATTAGCCTAAACTAATTGGTAGGTTCACTCGTTATTATATCATGAGCTGGTAAAGAAACTTGATAGTCGCATACTAATCGTACTTAGATCATTTTTTTACAATTATGGTGAAGTAATTGCATCATGTGAAAAAATCACATTGCAAGCACATTACAAGAAAATTCAATTTATGTGGACTGTAGATCTAGCAGGATATATCAAAATGTGGAGTAAACACAGCGAAACAAGAATGTAAAATATAGAACAAGGGAGGAGGAATCACTAATAACATCGATTGGGTAAGTTGTTGATGGTGTCAAAAGCAAGACAATTAGGCATACTTGAAAACATGGGATAACCCCTTTAAGCCAGGAAGCAGGACGTTCATATGACCGCACCTGTAGCCTCTGAAGACAACAGACCCTAATAACCATCTGCTGAGATCACCTCACAGCTCATGCAGCTTCATAAGAAAACCTCAAACTGTATGTCTCCTGTTGCTATTCTTAGGCACCCAAACTAAAGACATGCTTATTAACCCTACCTTTATGCCTGGTTAATTTACAACTCAGACATGCCGAGAGCTGGTAGGGAGGATTAGCATAATGAGACATGCCTGTATTGAGGATAGGAGATAGAACCTAGATATGAAAATGCTGGGGCCTCACTCACATGATAAATGTGTTGACGGTCTCCTTTAAGGCAGAGGGGTGGCGTGTAATTGTTCCTCATAAATCCATGTGGGACCCAGCACAAGCACAGGATTTTTCATAACAATTGCACAGTCAAAGATATGGGCCATCTTTGTCAAATTATAGAAAATTAGCCTTTTCGCCATTATTAGTATACTGTTTATTTCATTTAATGACCCATTGAAACATGAAATAATTAAATAAAAATGAAATATACCAGCGCGAATGATGGTCCTTCTTCTAGAGTAAATATATATATTTATTTATTTCTACATATACACTCACATCTTTAAAGATATATTATTTAACCTATTTCCAAATATAATGTATATTTATTTATTTCTAAATTTAAATCATCCAGTCAGTAACAGCAATAGTACCTTCCCCCCCCAAAAAAAAATTACCTTAATTGAGATATTAAGTAAGTCTATTTTAAAATATCTTTAACCCTTGTTTTGTAATTTGTTTTTAATCTGAAACAAGCACAATAAAACATTGATATAATAATTATTCTATCCAGAACCCATCATATAATAATTTTTTGACGTAAAAATTGGTTATGCTTTAACATTTAAAAAAAAAAATATTATCTGTTATTTTGAAGCAATTTATTCTTTATAAGTTCCTTTTCAGAACTCCATTAAAAAATGTGTTGGAGTATAATTTCTGTGTGGAGGAACAAGAGCAGGCGGTACCATTGGGCCATATTTCAGACTCTAGCCCACCAGATGTGGATAAGAGGTGAAGCTGTACCCTCTCACCAACCACCTTCATTACCCTCATAGTCACTGGAGGAAGTCGAGGAGTAGGATGACGACAATGTTTTTACCACCACCATCATGGAGTCAAAATATTTTTCAGTGTATTTCATAAATTATTCACTGTCCACACACAGGTGTCAGTTTAGTCTTCACCACAGGCAGATTTTGCTCAAGCCAAAACTAATAAACCAGTTGCATTCCTAACTTTGATTTCTCTGTTAAACTACACATGTTGTTTTATTTTGGAGGATTTGAATTCACTCCAAGCAGGGTTAATATACAGTAGTATCTATCCACTCTTAATGGTTCTCCTGATAACAAGTTTCAACTGACAGCCCCTTCCGCTTTTCTATTTCATGACCACATTTCATAAGCGCATCTGGGATATTATATATTTTATATAATATACCTTTTTAGGCCAAAGTTATCTTGTATAAACCAAAAAATAAAATTTAATTTTAAAATTGTTTCTTTAATGAACTGTAAGCAATTTTTTTTCAGAAGTTTTGCACAGTAGTCAAGTAGTGCAAAAACGTAATAGTGCAAAATAATTTCAAAATTATTATTTGACCCAAAAAATATATTACTACGTGTGTGAACAAAATTCCGCTAAATTATTAATTTATCAATATATCAAATAGTATAATAATAAATTATTTTAAAATAGAAATTAATACAGTGTGTTAATTAATAACTACTAAAACTGTATGTGCATTTATTTTTTTCATGTCATTTAAAAATGACATATCATAATTTTTTTTTTAATTTTCAAACAAAAAAAATATATATGTTGTTAGAAGAAAAAACCAGCATGGATTAGAAATTTTTTAAGTGATTACGCAAATTTCATTGTTGGAGCATTTCAACCTCATTAACAAAAGAAAACCGGGATGAATTTAGTGCAATCCCTCAAAAAATGTTGACATGATTTCTATAATAATCAGGTGATAATTTTCATTACATATATTCTTTAACGAAATTAATAAAGTGTATAGCTACATCAAAATGTGCCAACAATTCTACATTCACAAAACCGGATTACCACACGGCTGCGTATGACGCCAGTCACACAAAACCATGTAGAGAGAGGCCAACACGGAAGTCAGACATCCCTCCCAGGATGACTGACGACACCATGTTTGAACCTCGATCCTTTTATAAAATAAATATAAATAATAAAATAATAAACTTTTTTTGTGTTTATCAATCAGTCCTGTACAGTTTTAACTGCACAACAACTGCTGACAATGGAAGTCCAGGTGCAGTCCCCACCTTTTACAGTGACAACCACAACTAGGCTCACCCAAACACAATTTTTTTAAAATAACAAACTAAAATAAAAAATTAAATCAAATTAAAAAAAATTGTGAATGTTGATTAACACTTAAAATAAATATTTATTTTTTTAATATTATCTTAATCATTGATTATACATAATGAGCATATCACATGTCAGAATAGCAAACATGAACACCAATTTCTGAGAAATGCAATACTATTTACTAGAGTAACTACAATTGAAAATAAGTGGTCCATGCTGGTTGTCTCCAAACAATCTTGACAGACTGCTCAAACAAGTAATTTTTTTGTAATGTAATACAAGGATCAATCATAATTTAGCAGAATAATTGCAGACAGTAGAATTTAAATACTAAAACTACAGAACAAGGGCTACCCTTCGATCTGCGTAACCCAGCACTGTCATGACAGGCATCAGCTTATAAATGATAACTCTTCACTGAAAGCACTGCAAATTTTTACACACATCTATGCAGGCAGGATACATAAACACAAAATCTTATAAATGTCAACGCTATAGTGTAATTTCTACACATACATAGGACTAAATATTCAGATTAAATACAGGCAATGGCACTATAAGATTAACTTTATTGGTCAAAGTTCTACAACTAAGTTAACAGCACCAAGACACACTGCAGCATCAGCAGGTAGAAGTTGGATTGCAGTATAAGGCCTATAAATATCTCGGCCTATCTGCGCCGGACGGGCATCAGCAGCAAACTTTGTTTTAAAAGTCATACAGACAATTCAACGTGAGGTGGATCAGCAGCAGCATCATCAGCAGCATCATCAGCAGGTAGAAGTAGGATTGCAGTATAAGGCCTATAAATATCTTGGCCTAACTGCGCAGGACGGGCATCAGCAGCAAACTTTGTTTTAAAAGTCATACAGACAATTCAACGTGAGGTGGATCAGCAGCAGCATTAACAGCAGGTAGAAGTAGGATTGCAGTATAAGGCCTATAAATATCTCGGCCTAACTGCGCACGACGGGCATCAGCAGCAAACTTTGTTTTAAAAGTCATACAGACAATTCATAGTGAGGTCGATCAGCAGCAGCATCATCAGCAGGTAGAAGTAGGATTGCAGTATAAGGCCTATAAATATCTCGGCCTAACTGCGCAGGACAGGCATCAGCAGCAAACTTTGTTTTAAAAGTCATACAGACAATTCAACGTGAGGTGGATCAGCAACAGCATCATCAGCAGGTAGAAGTAGGATTGCAGTATAAGGCCTATAAATATCTCGGCCTAACTGCGCAGGACGGGCATCAGCAGCAAACTTTGTTTTAAAAGTCATACAGACAATTCATAGTGAGGTCGATCAGCAGCAGCATCATCAGCAGGTAGAAGTAGGATTGCAGTATAAGGCCTATAAATATCTCGGCCTAACTGCGCAGGACAGGCATCAGCAGCAAACTTTGTTTTAAAAGTCATACAGACAATTCAACGTGAGGTGGATCAGCAACAGCATCATCAGCAGGTAGAAGTAGGATTGCAGTATAAGACCTATAAATATCTCGGCCTAACTGCGCAGGACGGGCATCAGCAGCAAACTTTGTTTTAAAAGTCATACAGACAATTCAACGTGAGGTCGATCAGCAGCAGCATTAACAGCAGGTAGAAGTAGGATTGCAGTATAAGGCCTATAAATATCTCGGCCTAACTGCGCAGGACAGGCATCAGCAGCAAACTTTGTTTTAAAAGTCATACAGACAATTCATAGTGAGGTCGATCAGCAGCAGCATCATCAGCAGGTAGAAGTAGGATTGCAGTATAAGGCCTATAAATATCTCGGCCTAACTCAGCAGGACGTGCATCAGCAGGCAATGTGTGTGCAGCAGCGGTGTGATCCCGAGAATGGGCCCCCACCAGACCCGGGCAACAACATACATCCACTGAGACATATTGAGATTAATTATATACATTATAGATATGTATAAAATGTATGTAAATATATAAAGGAATTAACATGTACATATAGAACAAGATATCTCATTTTACATATCATGCACATGGAAAGTGCAGCGGAAATTTTTTTTATCCGTTACAACGACATCATGTGTTTTCTTGAAGCCAGGGGGCTGTGGAAGTGTCGGTGTTTAGCAGCGGCTTTTTCGTTCCTCCTCATGTCTGTGAGGAGGAATGTGTCCCGACGCTCCACCTAGCCATACACGATCAGTATCGCACACACGCTAGTCTACATCCAACTGCTACACCCATCCCTCATGTGCCTCTGTGAGCACCGAAGGCAGTGATGAGTCAAGTTTCATCGGCCGGAGTCTGGAAGCGTTCCGTCATGATCCGACGGGGGCAACGCAAACTCCATTTGGCGATGATGCAGCGTTGTTCCAAAGCTGATGGAAGTGTCCACATTGGGGCTTCCACCAGTGAGCAACCTGCATGATCTCTTGCCGGTCATAGGGCATAATGATCCATTTTAAGAGGCTATTTTGAACAAACGTGGTATTGATGTCAGGCGCAAAGGGTGCATACTTCAGCATGGCACAGCGGATCGCCAACACTGTCATCCAGCACAGTGCCTTTTTCAAGCGGTTTAGAGGGGAAACTGGTCCATCACTGGTGCGTGGCTGGGGGGAAAGGCAGGACGATGACGATATGCCTCCCACAGAGGACAGCTTGTCCTTACCCCTGGGCAGCCTGGCACACATGAGCGACTACATGCGGCAGTGCCTGCGCAACGACAGCAGAGTTGCCCATATTTTAACGTGTGCGGACTACTGGGTTGCAGTGCGGACTACATTTGTTGCCCTCTTAACAGAATGAAAAATGCACTGTGCTGGATGACAGTGTTGGCGATCCGCTGTGCCATGCTGAAGTATGCACCCTTTGCACCTGACATCAATACCACGTTTGTTCAAAATAGCCCCTTAAAATGGATCATTATGCCCTATGACCGGCAAGAGATCATGCAGGTTGCTCACTGGTGGAAGCCCCAATGTGGACACTTCCATCAGCTTTGGAACAAACGCTGCTTCATGGCCTAACGGAGTTTGCGTTGCCCCCGTCGGATCATGACGGAACGCTTCTAGACTCCGGCCGATGAAACTTGACTCATCACTGCCTTCGGTGCTCACACAGGCACATGAGGGATGGGTGTAGCAGTTGGATGTAGACTAGCGTGTGTGCGATACTGATCGTGTATGGGTTGGTGGAGCGTCGGGACACATTCCTCCTCACAGACATGAGGAGGAACGAAAGAGCCGCTGCTAAACACCGACACTTCCACAGCCCCCTGGCTTCAAGAAAACACATGATGTCGTTGTAAGTGAAAACACAGTGTTCTGCTGCATCTTCCATGTGCCTTGATCAGGAAACCTGGCGTAGACTAGTGAGGTCAGATTGTGTGCAGTGTGGGCATGCACAGTAATTACTTAAAAAAATAAATTAAGAGAATAAATGTCAGATTTTTTTAAAAATATATTCAAAATCATATATAAATATATATATAATAAATATAAAATAAAAAAAAAGAATCAATAAATTAATAACTAAATTGATCAAAAAGAAATTCAGTTTAATTCATAAATAATTCAATTAATATTTAAATATGAATAAATAATTTAAAATATCAATAAATAAGTTAAAAAGATTAAAAAACAACGGATTTTGGGAGGGAGAGAAAAGGAGAGTGATGGACAAGGGACCTCTCAACGGCCTGAACCGACAGCGGGGGCCAAGAAGTCACTGCCGATCCAGGACTCGTTCATCTTGATGAAGGTGAGTCTGTCCACGGAGTCAGTGTACAGATGGGTCCTCTTGTCCGTGACCACCCCACCTGCCGCGCTGAAGGTCCGCTCAGACAGTACGCTGGAGGGGGGGCAACACAGTAGCTCCAGCGCATACTGAGCGAGCTCACGGCAGGTGTCCAGCCTGGCGACCCAGTACTCCATGGGGTCGTCGGTGCTCATGCTGTCGGAAGCACCGACTGACCCCATGTAGTCAGCCACCATGCGGGCCAGCCGCTGGTGGTGACTGCTGCTGCTGCTGCTGCTGCTGCTACTGCTACTGCTACTGGGTCGCGCAGACTGGTAGAACTGCCTCATCTCACCCATAAGGTCACCAACTCGGCTGCTGCTGCTGGGACCAGCCGTTGGCTGGGTGAGATGGGCGGGGAGAGCTGGAGCCTGAGGCCGCGGGTTAGCCTCCTCCAGCCGTTTGATGAGACAGGCCCGCAGTTTTTCCATCCGGGCCTGTCTCCGGCTGGCTGGGATGAACTGCTCCAGCTTCCCCTTGCATCTAGGGTCTAAAAGGGTGGCCAACCAGAAATGATCACTCTCCTTCAGTTTCCTGATCCGGGGGTCCCTCCTAAGGCAGCGTAGCATGTGGGCAGCCATAGGGAACAGGACAGCTCGCTGTGCCTCATCATGGCTGCCAGGGACCATGACATCCTGGTCCTCAAGCTGCTGTTCATGGTGGTCCCTGTTGCTGCTGCCCCACCCCCGGACTAACGGTGCCCCCAACACCGTCTCTCCCTCCTGACCAGGCACAGACTCCTGGACGTCGTGAATGTCTTCCTCCTCCTCCACGTCGTCCTGGGCCTGGTCCTGGTGGAGCAAGGGCGCCTCATCTTGCTCCACCAAGGCACTCTCCCCAGCCTCAAGCAGGCGATCTAGTGTCCTGTCCAGCAGGAACACTAAGGGGAGCACGTCATTGAGGCCGACATGCTCCCCGCTGACCATCTTGGTCGCCTGCTCGAATGGGGCCAACACATGGCAGACCTGCTGTATCTGCCCCCACTCCACATTAGTGATGTATGGAAGTGGGTTGGTTGGCCCTGGAGTGCCTAGGTCAAGCAGGTATTCCCTCACCGCCCTTCTCTGCTCCCACAACCTCTCCAGCATGTGGAGGGTGGAGTTCCACCGCGTCACGCTGTCGACAAGCAGCCTGTGAGGGGGCAGGCTGTTGTCCCGCTGCAGTCTGGACAGGGACGCGGAGGCAGTTGGGGAGCGTCGGAAGTGGCTGGCAATCCGACGGACACGTTGCACAATGTCACTCAACCCTGGAAATGTCCGTAGGTATTTCTGGACAACCAGGTTGAGGACATGTGCCATGCAGGGGACGTGTGTCAGACTGCCAGCATGGAGGGCGGCGAGGAGGTTGCTGCCGTTGTCACAGACAACCATACCTGCCTGGAGCCTTCGGGGTGTCAGCCACTTCTGGACCTGATCCTGTAGTGCTGATAGAACATCAGGTCCTGTGTGTCTCCGTTCCCCTAAGCTAACAAGCTGGAGCACGGCCTGGCAGCAGACGTGCCCCACACTTGCGTAGCTACGGGGACGCTTGCTGGGGGGCTCAGCAGCTGTGGAGACAGTGGCTTGAGGAAGGCTAGTGTTTCCACCCTGGACACCCCGTGGCGGCACCACAAAGTCTGATGCCGCTGTTCCCTCCCCGGCGCCTCGGAGGGACACCCAATGGGCGGTAAAACTAATGTAGCGCCCTTGCCCATGCCTGCTGGTCCAGGCATCCATGGTCAGATGCACCCTGTCGCTGACAGCGTGATCCAGCGACAGGGAGACATTCTGCACCACATGCTGGTGGAGGGCAGGGACGCCGGTCCTGGCGAAGAAATGGCGGCTGGGGACACGCCATCTAGGTTGGGCCTGCTCCAACATCTGCCTGAATGGATTGCTATTCACAAGGTTGAAGGGCAGCAGATGTTGGGCAATAACCCTTGCCAGGAGCCCATTGAGAGAACGCACACGTCTGTCCCCGGGGGTGTAGGGCGCGGTGCGTTCCAAAGCCTCAGCAATTGAGGGCTGGCGCCGGACGGCAGAGGAGGAGGACTTGGAGGAGGGTGCAGTGGAGGCAGAGGTATGGCTGCCGGTACCAATACCTCTAGGAGAGGGAGTGGTGGAGTGGGACTGAGTCTGCGGTTGCTGCTGATACTGAACAGTGGCAGGAGGTGCTGTCCCCTGCACACTGGTGGTGGCGCTGCTGCTACGACCACCACGCATCTCTTCCCACTCCCGCCAGTGATTGACTCTAAGGTGCTGGGTCAGGGCAGTGGTACCCAGCCGAGCCAAACACTTCCCTCTCCTCACCCTGGCATGGCATAGCTGACAGATGCCAATTGTGACATCATCTGCTGCCAGGGTGAAATAGGCCCAAACAGGCGACTTCCGCCCCAACCTCTGGTCAGATGGGGCGGAGGATACCTGCGCCTGTTCAGGCTCGGTGCGCACAGTAGGAGCTGGCTGCTGCTGCCTGCCACTCTTACCAGTGGAGCCTCTGACACTGGGCTCCCTGGTGACCTGGCGCACCATTTGCCTGGCCTGCCTACCTTCGTCAGTGCTGCTATGACGTGACGAAGGAGGTGGCACACACTCTGTGTGACCCTCCTCCTCAGACTCAAGGCCCCCATGTGATGGACCGAGAGGACCAGCAAACATGGAGCCCCTGCCATGGCTCTGCTGTCCCCTCACTGACACCTGAGTCTGACTAGGTGCGGGAGTAGTGTGGCTGACCCCACCCGCACCAGTTGGAAGGGATGTGACTGGGGTACTCACAGGAGGTACCCCCTCCTCTATCCCTTCCATAAGGTCCTGACAATCGGGTGGACTGAATTGAAGATCACCCTCCTGCATTAAGTCCCCCAAGATGTCCCTCTCACTCTCGCTAAACAGGAGCAGGGTAGCATCTTGGGGACTGGGGGGTGGTGAAGGAGGAGGAGGAGTTGCCCCATCGCTGCTGATGCTGCTGCTCCTGCTGCGAGCCTGGGCGGATGAATCGGTGGCGCTGGATTGTGCCACATATGACACAATTGCATCCGCCTCGTCCGAACCAATTGGGCGGCTGCAATGCCCAAAAAAATCTGGGATCAGGCGTGCTCCACTGACTGCTGGCTGCTGTCCAGCGGCGTTCCTTCGCCTGCCCCTACTGCTCTGGCTGCGTGCCTCACCTTTGTGGCTAATTTTTTTTCTCCTTACTACCTCCAACGGAACAAACAAAAAGACGGAAGGACGGACGGACGGACTAAGACAAAATAAACACAAGTAACTGTCAATTTTTTTTTTTTTTTTTTCCTCCTAACTAACTAACTACAACAGAACAAACACAAAGACGGACGGACGGACTAAGACAAAACGAACCTAATTAACAGTAAAACTTTTTTTTGTTTTTTTCTCCTACCTACAACGGAACAAACAAGGACGGACGGACTAAGACAAAATGAACACAAGTAACAGTCAAACTTTTTTTTGGTTTTTTGATTTTTTTTCTACTAACTAACTACAACGGAACAAACACAAAGACGGACGGACGGACTAAGACAAAATGAACACAAGTAACAGTCAAACTTTTTTTTTTCTTTTTTTTTTCTTTTTTTTTTTCTTCTAAGTAACTACAACGGAACAAACACAAAGACGGACGGACGAACTAAGACAAAATGAACACAAGTAACAGTCAAACTTTTTTGGGGTTTTTAGTTTTTTTTTTCTACTAACTAACTACAACGGAACAAAGACGGACGGACGGACTAAGACAAAACGAACAGAATTAACAGTCAAACTTATTTTTGGTTTTTTGTTTTTTTTTCTACTAACTACAACGGAACAAACACAAAGACGGACGGACGGACTGAGACAAAATGAACACAAGTAACAGTCAAACTTTATTTTATTTTTATTTTTTTTCCTCCTAACTAACTACAACGGAACAAACACAAAGACGGACAGACGGACTAAGACAAAACAAACACAATTAACAGTAAAACTTTTTTTTGTTTTTTTTTCTACTACCTACAACAGAACAAAGACGGACGGACGGACGGACGAACTAAGACGGACTAAGACAAAACGAAAAAACTACAAATTTAGACGGAAGGGCACTAAACTAAGACCCTACACCATGGATGTCAAACTCATGGCCCTCCAGATGTTGCAAAACTACAACTCCCATCATTCCCTGATAGCTGTAGTATGCCCAGGCATGATGGGAGTTGTAGTTTTGCAACAGCTGGAGGGCCACGAGTTTGACATCCCTGCCCTACACTAAGCTAATATATCAGAAGTTAATCTAAACCCTATCTCTATCTGTAAGTAATATAATTGATCCTAACACTAAACCCTAATAACTAAGCTAATTGATACTGAAAATACTAATTCCCTATCTGTATTTAATCAAATCAAACTAACTAGTCCCTACTCTACACTGAACTTTATATAATAAACTGAGCCCTAACACTGCCTAAACTAACTAACTTTCTGAACTACCCTGCACCCTGCAAACTATCTAATTAATCAATTCCCTAATCCCTATCTATCTAATAAACTATAATTTAGATCAATGCACAATTCAATTAACAAATGCTCAAGCTCCTCTCACTCCAACAACTAAACCCACAAAATGGCAACCGGGCGGTGTCTTGATTTATATAGTGAAGGGGCAGGCTACTAACCGATTGGTTGCTATGGATGTTGCTAAGGTGTGACAGGCCATTCCCATTGGCTATTCAAGGTAGGAGAGGGGAGGGTTGACGATTCTACTCTGTCAGTTTGAAAAAAAAAAAAAATGCGATTTTATCGTTTATTTAAAATCACATTTCGATTTTCATGCCCAGTGCTGAGGTAAATCTCCCGCCATTTTTTTTTCTTTTGTTTTAGCTTATTTTAACGCATGTCTAGTATACCAACTATATCCAACACTGTTTAATAAATTGTATGTAAAGAGAATTTTATGATTGAAAGATTCAAAACGCTATACTCGATATCGGAAAAAGAAAAAAGAAATCGCCTTACTCGATAATTACGTAGTTGTCATTATCGCGTAATGCGATTGTAACTTTATTATGGTGTTAAGCTAACTTTTGTGCAGCATGACTATACATACAAAGATAAATCGCCTTACTCGATAATTACGTAGTTGTCATTATCGCGTAATGCGATTGTAACTTTATTATGGTGTTAAGCTAACTTTTGTGCAGCATGATTATACATACAAAGATAAATCGCCTTACTCGATAATTACGTAGTTGTCATTATCGCGTAATGCGATTGTAACTTGTATTCCATATTCGTTAATTCTATCCTAATATGTAGTGTTCCATATTCCATAGCAGGTCAAGTTGAAATCGCCATGCGATTCCTTCGAGTTATATTAATCGCATGGCGATTTCAACTTGACCTGGTTTACTATGGTTGGCTTGGTAGAAATAGCGAATATGACGAATATATTCGTCATATACCACAAAACGAATATAGCGAATGTATTCGTCATATTCCACACAACGAAGATAACGAAGTATTCTCCATCTTCGTTTTAGCTACCTATTCATCAACTTCGCTAATTCTAGCAATCATATAGGAATGTTTACTATAGCGACAGCTAAGTTTAATTCGCTATGCGATTATGTTAATGCTTTTTTTTTTTTAATAAATAGAATAATTTTATAATACCTGATAATTATTATAATTATTCTATTTATAAAAAAAAAGCAAAGTAATATAATCGCATAGCGAAATAAACTTAGCTGTCTCTATAGTAAACATTCCTATATGATTGCTAGAATTAGCGAAGTTGATGAATAGGTAGCTAAAACGAAGATGGAGAATACTTCGTTATCTTCGTTTTGTGGAATATGACGAATACATTCGTTATATTCGTTTTGTGGTATATAACGAATATATTCGTCATATTCGCTAATTCTACCAAGCCAACCATAGTAAACCAGGCCCAAGTTGAAATCGCAATTCGATTAATTCAAGTTAAAATAATCGAATTTCGATTTTTTTTTTTTTTTTTTTTTACTGAGCACTGCTATATTCCATTTTAGGCTTAGAATTAACGAATATGGAATATAGCAGTGCTAAGTTAAAATCGAAATTCGATTATTATAACGTGAATTAATCGCATTGCTATTTTAATAGGAGAGTAGCCATTAAGTTAAAAATCGCAATACGCGATTATTTAAATCGCATATTAATCGCGATAACAAGAATAATGACGAATATAAAACGAATATTCTATCGGATATTCGCGAATTTCGTCGAAATCGAATATGGCACCTGCCGCTCATCACTACTTACAGTGTGACTGTGTCTGGCATGTTTATGGATGCATGTGGAAGTGTGCCCCTTACAGTGTGACAGTGTCCGGTATGTTTATGGATGCATGTGGAAGTGTGCCTCTTACAGTGTGACGGTGTCCGGTATGTTTATGGATGCATGTGGGAGCGTGCCCCATACAGTGTGACGGTGTCCGGTATGTTTATGGATGCATGTGGAAGTGTGCCCCTTACAGTGTGACGGTGTCCGGTATGTTTATGGATGCATGTGGAAGTGTGCCCCTTACAGTGTGACGGTGTCCGATTGTCTCTAAGCGCTGCAAACACTGAGCACATGACAGATGCCTGAGATAGAGTAAGGAGAAGTTTATGGGCGTACATATGGGGGAGGAATATGAGGCAAGAGGATGAACATGTATGAGGGAGGGGGAACGAAGCAGGAGTGGAGGCTGTGCAGGATGCATGAATATGTATGAGGGGGGCGGGTGCAGGGACACGATGTTAGACAGGAGAAATCAGCAGATGCCGCCCTGCACTGAGACCCACAATGCAGTGCGGCAGGAAGTGAAGAAACAGATAAACAGATATGTAAACAATGTGTTCAGGGCTGTAGGAGCCATGCTCCAGTGTAAAAGACACCTCAAACCACCTTGGGAACATAGACTTGGCTACTAAAGGTGAGTAAGATGTTTTAAAAAAAATAAGTTTGATCCCGGACAACCCCTTTAAATGGTGGGAAAACCTTATTTTTAATCAGATCTAATTCCATTACCACTGCACTGTGGTCTGATAAAGCCATAGGCACGTACTTTATCTTAATCCTATTTTGGGACATTAAATTTTTATTTCCCAGAATTATATCTATTCTTGACCAAGTTTGATGTGTTTTGGAATAACAGGAGTACATGATTTTGTCCGGGTTCTGGAAACGCCAAACATCAACCCAATTAAATTCCTGGGCTAGTTTAAAAAGATCTACTTTTAATGCTCTTCCCACTCTGCCAGACTTTCTATCCCTGAGTGGATCCATTACAGCGTTGTAATGGCGCATAAGTTGATTTAACTCTGCAGGGGTGCCATAGGACAAATTTTGGTCTGTCCGTAAAGTCTCCAAATGGGCCCACACTGCTGAAGACCCGTTCTTTATTGCAAATTTAATTAAATATATTTTATTGGTTAATTGTTTACATTGCCTATATATAGTCTAAGCCCAAATGCTTTTGGATTTAATTATCCAATGTAAAATGTGTTTATTTGTTTAAACCAAAATACAAACAAATAATACATTTGGTTCCTCCCAAAAATTTATTTGACTTATTTATAAAAAATTTGGGGAAAAAAAAGTTAATTAGATTAGACATATATTAATGTGCAAATTTAGACTATATACAAAACAATCAATAAAGATTATTCATTAAATATTTTAACATCGACAAAATAAACCTACACTATATAAAAATTGTACCGTTTAAAATTAATATTAATATTGAGAACACAATCTGAAGTAATATTACGTGTGAAACATTCAATTTTTTGTATGTTATATTGAAATTTCTTTAAAAATTCTAATAAAAATTATTTTGTTCTAAAATTAATATTGATTTATATTGTACAAAAAAACTATCATTTTTACAACCGCAAAAAAAAAACACGTGGAACACTATCACATTGCGAGCATGTTGAATGTGACCCAAAATTAACATTTCAAGGCTATTATCTTAAAAATTATCTTACAAAAGTTTAACTTTAAAAAAAAAAAAACAACACTGTAAATTATTTATTTATCCAAAAAATGATTGGGTAATTTCACGTCTAACAATATAACCATCATCATTTCCTTCTGCAAGTTGTATACCTTGAATACTTATTTCCTCTCGAAGATTTTCAGCAATATCAATTGCTAAATTTATTTTGTTGGCTAAGTTGTGTAATATACAACAAGCCTCAATAATTTTGCACACAAATTCCGGAGTGTACAAAAGTGCACCACCGGTCATATCCAAACAACGAAATCTACTTTTTAGAACACCAAAAACTCTTTCAATCATTCCCCTTGTTTTTTTATGGGCTTTGTTGTATTTTTTTTTCGGCTTCCAAAGATGGATTTAAATATGGCGTCATTAACCATGTTTTCAGGCTGAATCCATTGTCTCCTTTTGGTAAAAATAAATAAATAAATATCCAATATTGTGTATTCTCAAAAACATTGTTAACTTTAACCAAAATACTATTTAGAATTAAATGATTTTCAAAATGTAAAAATTTATTGGAAAAAAACAACACAATATTAATATTAATTAGCTCAGATACATATGTGGCCAAACATAATTTACAAATGTAAAAATTGAAACTGAAAATTTACAAAACTATAAAATAACAAATAATTAAAAATACATTACCCAATAATAAGCCATTTCCAAATTCACTAGCCATTAACTTTGTTTCTAAACAGCTATTTTGCAAGATAAATGCGTCATTTGTGCTTCCGGGAAACTTGGCAACAACATCAGTGATCTCCATATTGGGGCCACAACACATTTGTACATTAATAGAGTGGAACATTTTACGATTGCGGTAGATCATCTCCACATTACTGGGTGGTATAAGAGCAACGTGAGTGCAGTCTATTAATGAAATTATCTTTGGAAATCCAGCCTTGAGAAAGAAAGCTTGTTTGTATTTTTTAATTTCAACAGGTGACCTTGGGAAGTGAATATATGTTTTACACACAGAAATAATAGCCTTTATTACTTGGTGGAGTATTCTTGAAAATGTTGCCTGACTGAATCCAAAAAATGCAACACAGATAATAGTTTCAGTTTTCCACTGATAGCTTGGGATCTATTTGTTGTGTTGTTTATGATTGGTTTAATTTTGTCATAAAGTTCAAAAAAGCTTCATTTAATCTGAAGGTTTGTTGAAAATTATCAACTGGTGTAGAATATAAAGTAAATCTAATTCGAAAGCGTCTTTTTTTTCGTAATCTGGGAATAATTATATTTCCACACTGTAGATTGAGATACCTTTGTAATAGTAGAACATCCATTACAATATAGCCTGTAAGTGGTTGTTAAAAAAAATAATAATAATTTAATACTTATGCAAAAACGATAAAATACAATAAAATAAAAAAATAACATACAAAACATCGTGTAATACAGTAAGGGAACACAGTCCCAACTAATTGCATTTATGTGCACTGTTATATCTACATTAGGCAAGCGGTTACATTGAAGCTGATTTGTGTTGGTGCATAAGTGCTAGTCTTCGTGGACCAGAAATATTTTTTTTTTACAAATGCCCAACACATGCGCAAGATTTCCATCACAAACAGGGACAGCTTAATGAGTCGAGCTCTGCCTGCTCTCTATTCAATTTTGTCAGTACGGTCAATATTCCAGAGGCTTGAGGATGTAGGTGGGGGACAAAAGCACCACCTGCTCAAATATGTCAATCAACAGATTATGCAGGCACAATAGATGTAATAACGTGGTTCTTGATTTTAGTTGAAAATGCAAAGTTTGAAGTACCTGACATTAGGACACAAGGCATGTCAGTGACAGTAGCACTAAAAGTAAGGCTATTGCCACACCTACGTTAGGCGGGGTTCTGTCTGGTATCTGCACCAATGGATCCGCACCTATAATGCAAACACTTGTATCCCTTCAGAACGTGTCCATTTGCATTTTCAGGACCATAAAATGCCCTTTTTTTTAAGTAAATAATTTAAATATCCTGCAAACACATTATTTTTGACTTACACTGGAACTCAATGGGAGGCGGAGCCGTTTTAAAATGCACCATATTGTCTCACTGCAAATGGATCTGTCCCCATTAACTAACATTGAAAATGAGGACGGATCCGTTTGGCTCAGCATCGTTAGACGGACATCAAAATGCTGCTAACAGAGCAGAATGTGGCCTGCACGGAGGCAAATTGATGCCTTCAGAACGGATACTTATCCATTCAAAATGCAATGGGGCTAAACTTATCCTTTTTAAGCAGCTTAGAGGCACCCTGAAACAGATCTCACAAGAGTACCCGGAATAGACTGTTTGAAAGTAGCCTAAGGACACAGAAAACCTTTTAAACGTTTCATGGCCCCTTGGAGGGGGGGGGGGAGGGACACTCAAGGAGCTGATGGGAAAATCTTGTGTTCCCCATGAAGGCAACACATAAACCACCTTCCATGTACATGAGCAGAGAAGAAAAGCAGGACAGACACATCCATCCATAACAGAACAAGGCTAATCCAAAAACTGAAACAAAGCATGTAATATCGACATAGGCCTGGCATACACATATGGACATAGGCCTGGCATACAAATATGGACATAATGCCATATTGCAGAACAAGGGAGCACATAAATTGAGACATAAATGGTTGGACCCATTGGAAAGCTATATAGTGAAAACCTTATAAAAAACTTACAAAACATAACCAAAACTGAGCAGAAGGTTTAAACACACATGGCACTGACATACTGACCCACAGCAAAGCACACACTGAAGGTGAAGGCTAATGTGCAAACCTGAGAAGACACAACCACTTAAAGGGGTTGTCTGTGACAGAGAACATAGCTATAATAGTCGGTGTGGCATACACATTAAATAAAAAGGATGTATACTTTTGCACAGCTTTCAGCACCCTCCCATTGTTTGCTTGATGCACATGGAGGTGACTAGGAGCAGCACACCATATGTGCGGCGTCTGCGCTCCTGAACATAGAAGCCCAGTGGCTTAGGTAGCTTTAGCGTAGGACCCACCTGACCTGAGACCACCTTGGCGCTTAGTAGGCGGGCTCAGATGTGTTTTGTTAAATTTTTTTGGGCTAAGTGTCTCATATATTATCATATCAGACTGCGGACTTTGTCCATATATAATGCTTGCAAATGTACAAATGCCTAATTTGGTCTGCAAAATGTCTAAAATATTGAGTTTTTATTTTTTTAAAGAATTTATTGTATTATAAAGTAATTGGTTCTGCATCTTAGTTGAAAAAATGTTGTCTCGGATGCTGACCCAAACAACGGCCATGTGCATGTGGTCCAAATGTTGAAACCAGATGTCAAATTATAATTTATGAAAGATTAAAATTGAAGAACATATCCATTCTGCGGCCCACCACTTGTATTATGAGTGAAGCTTTTAAAAATCAATACATTAGCTATTAAGCCTAATTGATGTCTATTTTAAGTGTCTAAACACAGATCTATCTTGGTCCTGTTTTGAAAGTTTGGAAACAATGCCAAATATACCGTTTTTTGCATTTCTAGATGATGCATTTTGCTTTCCCATACACTAGGATTAGGCTAGGAAGCCAATGAAATGGATTTTTCAAAGCTGTCATATAGCATTTTGTTTTCCCGATTTCATTATTTAAACTTATAAACATGTGATAAGGGAAGTCCAAACTGAAATCCCTTATGCTAGTGTTACTTTATCTTGAAGTTAAAAATCTTCCAATCTAAACACATTTCAGATTATATGATTGAATTGTTTGAGTCACCGTTGTTCCACAGCAACATATTTGCACTACAATAGAGGCATGCTTAAAATTTAAAGTACTTTTTAGTGTACTGGTTGCAGTGTAACATGACTGAATCCAAATACAATATTTTCATTGTTAGAACCTTTCATATCTTGTATGGTGGACAATTGTCTAAATTTTACAAAGGATTATATTCAAATTGGATACTGCCCCTTTACAAACATTAGTCTCATATAAATAAATAAGATAGTATCTATGTATCGTGGCTCACCCGTATCTACTACTATGTTAAGGGTGCTCTGTTTGTGTGGATGCTTCACCTGGTCATCCTATATAACAGATATAGTATATACAAAAAGGTAAAAACAGGCACTCACCAGCTGGCAGATCTATAAATACTATGTTTATATTGTTTTTGGCATATAAAATGGTATATAAAATTGTGCAAATTAATACACATAAAAATCAATTCACATAAAATTCATAAGAGTTCAATACATGGGGACACTGATGCGAGTCTATCTCAATCGATACAGACTGTCTATATAGTTAGGTAGGTCTTCATCAGTATGAGAATCCTAGATATACAAAAAGTGCTCAATTGTGCATATAATTCAATTGTGATAATAAATATTCCTATACATCCAATTAAAATAGAATTTGTGTCTGATAATACAAAAACGTGACCTGTGAAAAATAAATATAAATATATATCTTGGTATCCGATGATGAAAGTCCTTGGGAGACTTGGATACAACTCTTGGTGTAGAAGTTGTAACTATGTCCATCCAATGCAACAATAGTATCGACAGCGCTTATGCGCAGAGTATGCGGTTTAGAGTTAAATAAGGTGCAAATGTTGGTGGTCGGGTTTTGTAACTGGGGCGTCCCCCTTGTTTTGCAAAACCCTCTTACCTTGCCCTTGAAGGTGACCGTCCTTATTAGGGTTACCAATGTTCGTCAGGTTCTTTGTATCTCCCCCCTGTGTGTGGGATCCAATACTTCAGGTTCTCTGCTCGCTGGTCTCGGCGTTCCACGTGGTTGCTTCCTTGCGTGTCACCGACCAGGAAGTAGTCTATGAGTTTTCGTTTGGTCTCGCGATACCTTGAACCTGCTTTCCCTTTACTGGCGTGTTTACAGGACGTATGATAATCTTAAAATGCCCAACACTGTATTCTGGTTCGGGTGGGTAGTTTTAACTCTCGCAGGACCAGCCAGACGCGTTTCGAGGGTCCACCCACTTCCTCAGTGGCGTACCCATCTGCAAAAAAAAACCGGATGGGTTAAAACTGACATTACAAGGTCACATGATCGCTCAGACACCATTTTCTACTGCTTGTTCAGAGCGTAGTGTGCTTTGTTAGAATCCTCAGTTTTGCTTGCATAGCTTTCTGGCGATTTTTGTTAATTCAGCATGCCCAAAACACGTGTGGATACAGTTCTCCTGTACTGGCCTCTCTCTCGGCGATACGGACAGCAGTCACCAATGTTGGACGAGGAACCGAGTAGGAAGCGCCTTTGGGTTCACCCCATTGTCTCACAACGGTGCAGGAAGGGCCATTTTCATACTTTGTACGCTGACTTGAGGCAACACCCGGAGAAATTTCATCTATTTTGCCGGATGTCGGTGTCCACCTTTGACCGTCTGCTGGAGTCTGTTCGTCCTGGTCTCATCTTCCAGAACACTAATATGAGGCGCAGCATATCACCTGAAGAAAGGCTAATCGTCACCTTGAGGTAAATACCAATATTCTAAAGTATGTAAACTTTTATTTTTTTCCTCCTCCTCATATATGTTTGAGTTAATTTAGACCTTTTTTTCTTTTTTTTTTTTTTTACCAGATTCCTGGCAATAGGCAACTCTTTTGCCTCACTGCACTTTGAGTTCTTGCTGGAGATTTCTACGATCGTTCCACACACTTGTAAAGTAATTTGGGAGCGACTTCAAGAGATGGTGATGCCGGAGCCCAGAGTGCTAGATTGGCTACGTATTGCTCAGGGATTTGAACAATGTGCCAAGTTTCCAAACTGTATTGGGGCGCTGGATGGAAAGCACATACGTGTAAAGAAGCCGGCTCACTCAGGGTCCCGATTCTTCAACTATAAGCAATATTTTTCTGTGGTCCTGTTGGCCTTGGTTGACAGTGACTGTAAGTTTATAATTGTCGACATCGGGGCCTATGGGAGCACTTCTGATGCACGAATATTTCGTGCTTCCACAATAGGTGAACAGCAAATTTTTACCGGGATCAATCTAATATAATATTGCCCCACACAAAAGGCACAAATATGAGATCAAACAGATCTTTTGACTGCCCCCTATTCCTTGGACTATATAATCTGTATTCCTTCTTCACCATCAAAAGGTTGAGTTGTGTGTCTAGCCCCATCCCATAGTTATGTTATTATCGAGCCACTATCCTTAAACTTTAGGAAAAATTGAAGACACATACCATTTGTTGATGTAAAGATGTACTTAAACCCAGGCCCCCCAAATATAAAAATGCACACAATTGTGGCAAATATTAAAGGAACATAAATAACAAAAAATAAAAACAACAGTTGTTATACATTTTTTAAAGATCTAATAATTCCCTGCTCAAGGGCCCAGGGGTAAATGACAGTACGGGCCTAACCTGGGCAGGTTGTTGGCCCACAGTTGAATAACTGGCCACATGACTTGAATGGGCAGGGGGTTGGTTGGGGTCTTGTGCCACGCGATAAGTTGGCACAGGGCAAGGTGGCTCATGGGGTGATGGTGGCGTGTAGCTAGGGGCATTCTGTGAGGGTGCCGACATTATTTGGCAACGTAAATTATTAATTTGTGTCAGAATATCTCCCTGGTATGGGAATGCAAACATTTCAAAAATCATAGCAACTGCTGCTACACATGAACTATGCTTTGGCCTCAGTAACTGCGCCATCCCCCTCAGCAGAGCTCCCTCTTGTCCCTCACTCCTCTGGGCAAGGAACTCAATGACTCGGGCATTAATCATCTCCCGAGTCTGTTGCCCAGAGTAAAAGTGTGGGACATTCCTGCGACACCTGGGCTGAGGCTACTGGGATATTTCTGGGCTCCTCTGTGAAATGGTGAGCGGGTCTATTGACAGTTGTTCAGGCTCCACAGCCGGTGTTGGGGCAGGACTACTGGCTGGAGAAAAAAAACGCAGGAGTGTCACTTCCTCCAACATCCGAGTCCTCTGGGTCAACCAGACTGTCCACAGTACTGTATAGAAAAATGACATGAAAACATATATTACATCATTTGACTACAACATTTCAGAAGTACCTAATGTTTTTAAAATAAAAACAGCTGTGTGTGTACTATATATACGGTGAGCCTGCATAGATCACATATTTTTTTCTAATGTTGTATTGTCACCTTCAATTTTATTTGCTAAAATCCACAAAAAATAAATTACTGATGTTAATTTTTTAGACTAACGCCAAATGGGAAACTTTTTAGAACATTGTTTGGAGCTGTCCAGCACAAAACCAGGAGTTAACCAAGTGCTGATATTCTGTCCGTCTGTATCTGGCCTGTTTCTACCATCAAAACCCCCTTTTGTAGGAAAACAAAAAATAACATCATTCCCTGACAAACAACATGTATCGGGCATCACAAGGCCATGGTGGTAGTTGTAGTGAAAAATCAGCTAGAGGGATGCAGTTGGAGCTTCAATACTCTATATAATAGGAGCATGTGATTGGCATTTTATTAGAACTGTTTATAATCCATGTTGTGGTTTGTAAGCCAACATTAAAAGTGTACATTCCCACAACCGGTTTTTATCCTTTCCGTTTTTCGGTCCGCAAATAACGGAACCTTATGTCCGCAATTTGCGGAAGAATGGCTTCTGTATATCATCCGGTTTTTGCGGTCTATAAAAACGGACGATAAAAAAAATGGAGATTTAAAAATGATAATATATTCATAGTTGTCAAGGAAACAAATGTAGAAAAGTCACATGCTCAGTTACTCAGGGGCCATTTTTATGTGCTTTGCTAGTCGGATAGAGCTTAGTGGGTATCTTGTGCCTTGCTGGTATTTGATTCTTACTGTTTTCTGTGCGACAATCATGGCAAATTACTTTGAACGAGAACTGCTTCTATGCTGGCTCCTTTCTCGGCGCTTTGGAAGGCATTCACAAATGCTGGAAGAAGGACCAAGGATGAGACCATGGGTCCTATTGTCTCACAAAGGCTCAGGAAGGGACACTTCCATATGTTGTATGCAGACCTGCGGCAGGACCCTACCAAATTTCTCAACTTCTGTTGTATGTCTGTGGATTCATTTGATCGCCTGCTTGCATCTCTTCGTCCGTACCTATCCTTTCAGGATACGAACATGAGGCGCAGCATTGGACTGGAAGAAAGACTCATTGTCACTTTGAGGTAATACATTTATTTTTCAGAATTTATTTTATAGTTTTTTTGATAATTTTTGTAGATATTTTTTTTATCATTATAGGTTTGTGATATGATTATTATAGGTTTATGATATTCTTAGTGTACTATCACACTAGTGGCAGAGTGATCTGGCAATCTGCATGAGGACGTTATGCATTTGTATACGGATCTGGATATGGAAACATCTCACAAATACCTTGCAAATCTGGACCCATCTCTGTGCTTGTCATGTGGACAGACGGATCAGTCTATAATTTTTTGATCTTTGAAAAGGTCTGCGCATGCACAGACCGGATAGCCGGATCCGTCATTGGGGTTTATTTAATGCCTGATCCAGCAGTAATGCATTGCAATGGAAAGTAATGGCAGATCCGGCATTCTGTTATGTGTTCAGGCATTTTGGATGGAGATTTTCTACATCCAAAACGCCTGACAGTGACTGAACTGAAGACATCCTGATGCATCCTGAACAGAATTCTGTCTATTCAGAATGCATCGTGATAAAATTATTTAAAAAAATTCCGGTATTGAGCCCCAATGATGAAACTTGATGCCAGAAAAGATGAACCTAACAGTTCAGCCTGTTGGAAAGTACCCGTAAAGCCCCTTGCAGACGAGCGTTCTTCTCCAGCTACAGAGCTCCTGGCCTGAACTCCCAGCACTGCCCCGGGTCACATAACATTTAGATTTTTTATGATGTTATGTAATTACTCGAATGTATTGGATAACACTGGCATAATTTTTGTAATGGGGTTTTCCCATCTCAGACAATGTTGGCATATCGCTAGGATATGTCCCTATTGTCTGGTAGTTGCCAGTCCCACCGCTGGGACCAACACCTATATCGATAACAGAGCCCAGAAAGTTAAGGAGGTGCACTGAGAATGCGCAGCCGCCCTCTATTCATTTATATGGGGCCGCTTGATTATTTCCGTCGGCCTCGTAGAAATGATTTGGAGCATGGGCCGCACATGCTTGCTATGCTCAAATTCAATTCTATAGGAGAGGCGTGGAGAAGTGCTTGATGGTGGACGGACCCCGTAAAATCTGGGGTACTCAAGCCACAGCTCTCCCTTCTCCTTTCTCAATATAGTTGTGGTTCCAAGACGTGGGACCCGCACCTATCAGACAATGGGAGCATATACTAGCGATATGCCCACATTGTCTGAGATGAGAATACTCATTTAATACTTAATCACATAGTATTTATTTTTTTATATATTACAGATTCCTGGCTACTGTATACTCCTTCGCTTCACTACACTTTGAGGTCCTGCTGGGAATCTCTACAATCTCTGGGATAGTCAGCTAAACGTGTAAAACCTTATGGCAACATCTCAGGGAAGAGGTGATGCCCACCCCCAAGACAGAAGATTGGCTACATATCGCCGAGAGTTTTTAAAATTCTGCGCAGTTTCCAAACTGCATAGGGGCACTTGATGGCAAACACATACGTGTTAAAAAGCCTGCTCACTCTGGGTCCCGGTACTTTAATTACAAACAGTACATTTCTGTTGTGCGGTTAGCCTTGGCTGACAGTAATTACAGGTTTGTAATTGTCGATATCGGGGCCTATGGAAGTACATCAGACTCCCTCATCTTATGTGCCTCCAAAATGGGTGAGTGACTTCATGCCCATTAGTTAGCCCGACCAGAGCTCAGAACACTACCAGAATCTACAGTTCCCCCGGTTACATTTGTAATTGTGGCTGATGAAGGGTTTGCGTTATAACCCAATCTGATGCGCCCCTTCCCCAGACGCGATTTAGACAACCAAAAGCTCATGCCCGTTGGTATGTTGAGTCCGACATGGAAGATCTGGAACAGCTGGATTAGCTGTTCAGGAACGCTATGCTGGGCTACTTTTGCAGCCCAGAGGGTGCATTGTCGTGGAAGATGAATGCCATCCGTGTTGGTTGTTGATTTCATCTGGTCTCTGGGTTAAAATGAAATAAATGACATACATTTTTTTAGTTAGTTAGTTCCCTCTTTATTTTTAGTGGTAGTTTAGGGACTCGCAAGCGAATGTGGACCCTTGACGTGGGCTTGCAGGCTTGGGTATTATTTGTAATATTCGATTTATTAATATTTATTAAAATTATTCATGGCCTATATGCTCTTTTAGAAGTTATATAACAATATAGACCATCTAATATTTTAATATAAATTACTCTAATATTTTTAGTTTAAATTAAACAAAATTAACCTATTTTTTTATAATATTTTTTAGAAAAAAAATGTTAAAAAAAATTGGATGTAAAGCGAAGCCCCTTACTATATATTGACTATTCCTAATATAAATCGTGGATGTTTTAAAAAGCTTATTTCGAATAGCACTGCAGCGGCATGTGGCTACACTACTTGGATAATGAGGAACCCATCGCCACAACAGGAGGGGGTATGAGAGTGTGTGATAAACTCGATTGTGAAGAGTACACTCTCTGATACCGTTGTGGGCCTCCCTAGATTGCCTGGGGGCTGGTGCAGAAATGTCATCTACCTGCTGACAAAATTCACTAACATAAATACATTTATAATTATAAAGAATGACACAACATAGATTATTTGAATTAACTTTTTATCAAAATATAAACCCAAAAAATGTAAATTACAAATCAAACAGCTCACGTGTGTACGGACCTGTTCCCCTGTACACTATTGGAGCTGATGTAGAAGATGGTATTTTGGATATAATTGATTAAATATGTGCCTCTCGCATTTTTTGTTTATCGATGTATTGAATCATATCAAGAGGCATATTATCCCCCTCAAATAGATACAATACCGATGACAATACATTCAATACCATTATATGGCGGTCTGGAGGAATCCTAGCTAAACCTAGGGGCCAGGCTACGTAGAATTTTATCCTCAGGTGTCTCCGATTTATTTTTGTTTAAATATTTAAACACTTGGTAATCAATAAAGTCTCTCCGGGACATTAGACGCAAGTTGATGACCACTTCCTCCCCTCCTTTTGCTTTGCCTCCTGGTTGGCTGTTGAGGTGAAGTCTCCAGATGACTTAACTCATCTGGTCTTTACTCAGCCTCCGGTTCTCCAGCAGGTGTTGGGCATGATGGTGGTGGTGTCGTCTGCTCCTCTATATCTGTGGATGAAGAGTCATCTTCAGCCTGAAGATTGTCCAAAGTCCTGAAATAGATCAAAACTACATGTAAATTTTAATTTTTTTTTTAAGATTAAGCTATTGATAGATCAATCGGGACCATCACTAATCAGCGTTTTGACAAGGCCGTGGTGCTCGAAAAATGCTGCGGCCTTTTCTCTGTTTCACTCTTGCCTAGTGATGTAATTACTATGATCTAAGGGTCAGATTTAATTAAAAATATTTCAGTACGCTACTCTAGTGCCGCTACCTTCCCAAACTGTTGATTGGTGGTGTTCACGGTTTTAGAACTGTAGAATATTATATGGTCATGATCTATGCTGATAGGTCAACATTAGATCAACATCACTATTTAGGCCAAATGCGCACGGTCGTGGAACACGGATGTGAGTGGTCAGTGGTATCCTGGCCTGGCATCCTGCTGAGAGCAGGAGCGCACGGCGTCATTGTTTGCTTTGATGCCGTGCTCTTCGCGCCGCCACTGCAGTTCACTAATACACTGGTATGATCTATGCGAGTGTATTACTGTACTGCAGCGGCGGCATGAAGCGCACGGCGTCATGGCAAACAATGACGCCGTGTGCTACCAGCTGTCAGCAGGATGCCAGATCGGGATACCACGGACCACTCACATTCGTATTCCACGGTCGTTTGCATTCAGCCCTAGAAGATATCTACAATTAATGAAAACTTACGATCGCAGGTCCATTACTGGCAACAGGAACTGTAAGTCCTTTGTGTATAGGTAAGGTTTCTTTTTGGGCTTTCCATCACCGCTATGGCCTTTGCTTGCATTAAATTCACGGCAGACTTGATCCCGACAGGAATTCCACTTGGTTTTCAGTTTTTTTTTTTACTGAAATAAAGACAAAAAAATTTAATTGCTATATCATATTTCCATAATTCAGAAATTTAGATAAATTTTGTAATCTTCTAGTTCATACATCTTCAAGGATAGAAATCAGTGTTCCATTCTTGCAGACGTGTGTACTAGAAAAATACAAGTGCCTAGCAAAGAGACATAGGGAAGTTTGCATTTAATACTGTGCAGAGATGCATTTTATAAAAAGTGATAAGGCTACTTTCACACTTGCGGCAGGATGAATCCATCCTTCTGCTATCTCGCCGTGCCGCCGGACAGCTGCTCTGTCCCCATTGACTATAATGGGGGCAGGGGCGGCGTAGCGGTGCAGCACGGCAGTGCACGACAAGTGGCCGCTGATCTAAAAAGTTGGACATGCAGTACTTTTAGTCCGGCGGACTCTCGCAGTGCACTGCTTTGCACAAACTATAGTCAATGGGGATGGAGCGGATGTCTGGCGTTACGGCGAAATAGCGGAAGGATGGATCCAACACGGTGAACAGCCTGTCGGATCCGTCCTGCCGCAAGTGTTAAAGTACACTTAGCCATCAAAGGATTTTATTAAAATCCAAAGTCTGCAATATCTCTTTGCAAAGCCTCTTTCTGGAAGGTTCATATCAGACCTCAGCTGTGTTACCCCCCCCCCCATATCAAAATTTATGAACAAAATATATGCAGTTGATTAGATCTTTGTTAGATCAGGTTAGATCAATTGTTTGCATTAAATCTCACACAGAAGTAGAGATATTAACAGTTATTTGCAGGGGGCGGGGGGGGGGGGCTAACCCGTCATCAGGCCCCCCATTTACCAAACAATTAGCTATTTTGGAAGTTATTTGTTAGATCCGGTATGATCAACTAGTTGTTTTGTTAGCTCTCACATAATTACAGACTTATTAATTGATTATTCAAATTTGATGCAGACTAATAGGCCTTCGTTAGATCCGGTTAGATCTCATATAATAACAGAGATTAGGTAGTATTAAATAGGCGGGCCAACATATCAGCATATATGAACAATTGTCAGTATCCATATTGTGTAGGGTATCACCAACTGTATAGGTACAAAATCCATGTATAACTACAGCTACCTAACTAGGTAAAGTTACAATCCAACAGAACACAGAATTCTTAGGTGCTAACCTATAGAAGCAATTTAGGGGTTCTTACAGAGAAGATTCCAAAGTATGGGGGGGGGGGGGGGTAAGGAGAGGTAGTACAGGAGTGTAGGAGAAACATGAACAACCAAAAATGGCACAGGCATGCAGATTGTTTTTTGGTATTACTCACTAAGCAAAGTTTCTAGATTATGAAGCACTGACCAGTATTATGTAGTCAGAATTACTAAGACTGTACCATATATAACAACCTTTGATAGTCCACAAACTGATGCAAATGGCACCATTCAATGCATAACACTTTCTTAACAATAAAATTATAAATAAAGACAGACAACATTTGTGGAATAAAATGGCCGCAATGCTTTATTAAGGATAACCTCAAATACATATTTCAGTAAATAACTGAACCACAATTAAAACCAACAGATTATTAAATCAAGCAATCCGAAATTGCACCGAAGTCCCCTCAGCAATAGCTGAGTGACACAGCCCCACAAGCCAGGCCTCAACAAGGCGAGACCCCCCCACAAGCACTGCAGCCATTTCTCCACCGCATTGTCACGGATGGTGTTACAGAAAACTAGAAGACACAAATAAAGATCCGACTGACTTGATCCAAAACTAAGGAACCAAAGGGTAAGCCCTGTAACAGCACTAGCTCTCTCCCTTACTGCTCAGCCTATGCAAAAATCTCAATGGTAGAAAATTGCATACCCTCGTTCCTCGACTGTATGACACCTGAACACCCTATAATAGTGAGGGGACACGGCCACCGGCTCCCTACACTTAATATGGAGGGAGTCAGGGTCACCTAGGATCAAGCAAACAGGAAAACACAAACAAATGAACAGACTTATCTGTAGAAGCATCAGTTGTAGCATTCAGCATGCACACACTCCAGGAAGTTGTATAAACCGCAAAGTGATGCAGTATGGGAGGGGATTTAAAGGGATGCAATCAGTGCAACTAGATGACAGCTGAGAGAGGGAAACGAGATGACAAAACGAAAGCAAAACAAAAGAACCTCAAGCAGGAGGTTCTCAAGAACGTCTGTCAAAGCTTCTCAGATGTCTGGCAGTGACACGCATTCTGCAAACCGACATTAAAAATGTCAAGCCCCACCTCAGACAAATGCACATCATCTCCCCTATACAGCCCGGCCTCAAAACCTTCTAGATCCACATGTCTGTAACTACAACCACCCAACAGCGGAAGAAATTTCGCCATGGCCCTATTCACCCGCTTCCGGATCCGCTCAAAAAAGGCACAGTCCGCTCGCGCCCAACACAATCTCGGAATTATCTCAGAGAAAACCAACTTAGTACCAGGCAACATACACTTCAACAAAGAGAGGTCCTTCTTCCTTTCCCACAACAAGTCACACGTCTTAACCTTGCCAATATCATTACCCCCTACATGAAAAATAATCAAATCCGGCAAAGGCCACATAGCAATGAGCCTCCTAATTGCAAACAACACCCTCTTCCAAACCAGGCCACGGACTCCCCACCAAAGTAACGGCAACTCAGAACTGTCAAAAGCCAGATAAGATCTCTTTTCAGCTCGCTTCTGAGCCCAGTATATAAAAGAATGGCCCAGGATCCACACTACACCCTGGCTGCCTTTAAAGAACTAACACAAATTAGCGAGATAACAACAAATCCGGACTCACATAAAGCTTGACTCTATGAGATTCCCAACGCCCAATCCTACGGATTACCGACTCATCAAGCCCACACCTGGCTGCCTCAGTAGCCATGCCAATTCTAAACGAATGCGACGAGATCTTAAGAGAACTAAGCCCCAAAACACCCAAACATTTCCTCAAAACTGACCTAAACTAAAATCTAGTCAACGGAGAACAATCCCTATGCAACAAAAATGGGCCCAACCTTGAAGGACAAACCGCTACCCAAGACCTAGCCACCGAAACCGGACACAGCACAGAACCCGGCCATTGATTTAACTTAATAATCCTTCCCCTCCCAACCTGATCCGTCTTAGAGTACCTCAACAATATTTCCACCGATGAATCCTTAACAGACACATCCGAATACGCTAACCCAGAACAAACTGACCTACTCGCTGCCACCAACTCCCCAACCCGCAATGCTGCAAAAAAGGCAAAACTAAACGCCGTCCTAAAATAAAGCACCTCAAACTCATCAAAACAAACATCCGATAAAACCCTAAAGAAATCCAACAACAACGGAATAGAGATCGGCCTCCTAACGTCAATATTAGAAAACCGCTTCCTATACCCCTTCAACATCTGCCTAATCTGGAAACAAGAAGAAAGAGGTTGATCCCCATACAATTTCTGAAAAAGGAAACCCCAGCAACCGTCCTAGAGACCGCAGAAAAAGACAAACGCCGTTTACACAACCCAGCCACAAATAACAAACCTTTACCAGGAACACTACCAAAGGACCACCAATTGCGCCATGCAGCCGCATATGCGGCCCATGTTCTCGGGGCCAAAGACCGCACAATTTTATCCGCAATTAATCCCAAATTAGGTCCCACAGATGCCGAGGACAAGGGATCCCTCGCTGATCCGCCTCTGGAGCGAGTTCCCGGAACCGCGTAAACTGCAAGCGAGACAAAGAATCAGCCAAACAATTCACCGCTCCCTCCACATACTTAGCTTTAATCCATATATTGAATTTCATGCAAAACAAAACTAAATGTCTTAACAGCTTAACTACTAACTCAGACTTGGAGGACAGCGTATTGACAGCAAAAAGCACTCCCTTATTGTCCGTATGAAATACAATTCTCCTGTCCCAAAACTCCGAACCCCAAATGACCACCGCCACGACAACTGGGAACAATTCCAAAAACACAATATTCCTCGTCCACACCTGACTCAAAATAGAAACAAGATAAAACAAAACCCATAGGGAGACATTTTTCAAAATAATAAAAACCGTCAAACTGAAAACCAGACGGCTTCACAGGGAGTAGGCGGAAGGCTGTTAATATCGGCTTTAGCTAGCAAGGACCCTTCACCATAGCACCTGAGCAACGCTAAAGCATCATCAAAGGAAGAATAAGTAACCGACGCAGCCGATTTATCCACCATGTCATTCAACGAACTTTCCCACACATTGTTTTTTATTTTACAGTAGGACACATAGTGGCATCCTTGAGCATGTATTATAACTGCTCCTAGTGCATATAGTGTATCTGATATTGTTATTTCACTTGGAAATTCAGAGAGAAAATATTTTGTTAAAGGTAAACCAACACGTGGCTCAATTGTTAGATGTTGTCCCGGCCTACTGATGATTGTAGTACGTTGGCCCCAGTTGGGTGAACATGGTCTATTGATTATCTTAGACGAACTTTGCATTGCATAGGCAAAGCCATGTTTCAGGTCATTTGTGTTTATTGGCCAAAATATACTACAGCGTTCACTATTATTTTTACTGGCTGCATTTTGAAAAACTGATGTTTCGACTCCACTTGGAACATTTTTCAAATACAATTGAATAGTATTGCCGATGTAATCTTCTGCATTTAAGTTTACAATTCCCCCAGGAATTTGGACATATGGGTAAATCTCCAGTAACAATTGAGCTCTCTGTAGACATATTGATTAGGACCATTTTCAACAAAATACTTAGCAAAATTCAGAAAAGGGTTTTGGCAACTAGCTACAAAGTTTCTGTATAACTCATAATCAATGTAGATGGAAGACAAACTGTGCAGCTGTTTTATTAGGAGATTGAAATACTGGTTGCATGACTGATGTCCAGATAGGGAAATACTTGATCAAACGCAGTAGTTCCTGAGAAAAGCTGACATAGAAATAAGGGTTTCGTTGATCACCCTGTTCTCTACTTGTTTCATCTGCTTCCTGAACAATGTCACTTAACCACTCTGGCAGTGGCTGAAAATTTATTTCCTCTTCATCATTGAGTTCTTCTTTATCATCTTGTTTAGCAACATAGGCATCAATTATTTCTAAATCTCCTGTCTCAATTTGCCATTTCACCAGTTGTCTCACACCTGAAAATGATAAGTGTACTGAGAACAAGGTGTTTTAGAATCTGAAATGATGCACAGTTGATCATTAGTCCAACACATCGAATATAAAATTTTCTAACAAGTTGTGCCTTTTTGGGATAGCATTTCCATTGGCAAACTGGTTTAATTAGATAGGCGACATCTACCCGAATAATTGATGAACACTTTTAAAGATAGATGTTAAGGCTCGGCATAATGCACCAAGTAAGGCCAAATTCTTTAGGTGATTTATGTACATCTTTGAGCCATTTTTCCAACCAAAAAGTTATAGTTGGCGTATCCTGACAATTCACTCAACATTTGAGAAACACTTAATTGAGTATTTGTAAAGTTGATCACAATCTCATATAAGAATATATGAGCTGACAATCCATTTGCTCTTTTTAGTTTTTGAACCAAACTCCCAGTGGCATCTACTTCATTTTTTGAGAAAGAGTGTTTTGACCAATACCTTTTGTAAATGTATGTTTGTTCCTTCGACCGATAATGCACAAAAAAATTATCATATGAGATAGTGTGAATATCACCTGTATATTTTTGGGTACTTTTCATTTCTACAAGAGACAAAACAGGATCTTTTAACTTTGGTGGACTGCTTCCTGTCTGGCATCGCTACAAATTCTTAAAGACAGTATGTTGGGTGGCTCTTTTTCCCCAAATGTAATTTCCTTATTAAGTTTTTCTCTTGTCCAGTTCCAGGGTAGTGTTATTAACATCTCCTGACCAACTTTCCTTCTTTTCTCACCTCTCAATTGACATTTCTTTAAATGCATTATGGATCTTGTGTTAGGAGCACGAATATGAAGGATTAGAGGGTTTCCAATACAAGGGTCCTCTTCTGCATAAATATAAACTGCTGCTTTGCACTCTTTACACTGTCCAGTTGCAGTTACATTTTCTTGTCTGATCATTGCTGATACGAACTTTGTTTCTCTTAAAAGAAAATACACAAGGAATCCCATGTTTATAAAACACATCTGCAATTGTAGTACTCCATGCATTTTTTTTATGTATTCTCCGTCTCTTCTTGCAGCTACCCTCATTATAGATTACTGTGTTAGGCTCAATTTCTAAATATTGCTCATAAAGTATTGACATGGTTGGTTGCCTTCCCTGTGACTCTGCCAAGCAGTTCTCAGAAGAGCCTTCATCTGTAGTGCTTGAGTTAGATGAGGACTCTTGTACTGTATCTCCTGCCTGAGGTGAGATACGTCTGAACTGAAGGCACATGATAATGTT
Organism: Bufo gargarizans; assembly: GCF_014858855.1. Classification (NCBI taxonomy): domain Eukaryota; kingdom Metazoa; phylum Chordata; class Amphibia; order Anura; family Bufonidae; genus Bufo; species Bufo gargarizans. The sequence continues at coordinate 9,343,917 of NC_058083.1, forward strand.
ATAGGGGAATTACCTCGGGTCCTCACTTCCCCACATTCTTATGACCATTTACCTTACCCCCCTACCCAAACTCCCCCCAAGAATAACACGGAGCCTTATCTTGGAATTAAATGACCACAGCAGCCTTTTATTAATACAAACATAACATAAAATTGCAATATAAATATATACATATAAACATATACATATATATAATAATCCTATACCTGACGAAGGAGGTCCTAGAAGCCCCCGGTTCCAGCTGATGCCCCAAACACCCGGTCAAGCCACCTTGCCTCCAGCCGTATCACTCCAGCTTGTAGACACCGAGTGATGGTCACCCCACTGAAACCCACCAATTTACCATACCTGGGAGTCCAGCCCCACCAATTGAGGCCCTCCCATCCACAAACACCAAGCCCTACCACCGTCTTCCAGGACTTCCTACCGCCAGACTGCTATGACAAATTCAAGTGTACCCAAAATCCACCCAACCACTTGCAGAACTCATCACCGTACCTCCCTCCTTTTCCATTTCCCCCTTATTCTTTATTTTTTTACATTTACAACCACACCCCCCCTACCAACCTCAAAGCCAAGGGAGGGTGGGTGGGAGTTTCTCCTGCACTAGAAAATGGCGCCTGTTTTCCCGCTTCGCTCCCCCCTTAAAAACCTAATGCTCCGCCCCTAACCTAACCCAGCCCCCTTTCCTGACTTAACCTTTTCCTTGCCCTTATTAAACTACCGTCCCCTAAACTTATCATGGCAGCCTCCCCTTAGGCTGCGCTCTAGTCCGGCTGTACCTGATAATGTTATAGGGGAATTACCTCGGGTCCTCACTTCCCCACATTCCTATGACCATTTACCTTACCCATACCCAAACTCCCCCCAAGAATAACACAGAGCCTTATCTTGGAATTAAATGGCCACAGCAGCCTTTTATTAATACAAACATAACATACAATTCTCCAGCTTGGAGACACAGAGTGATGGTCACCCCACTGAAACCCACCAATTTACCATACCTGGGAGTCCAGCCCCACCAATTGAGGCCCTCCCATCCACAAACACCAAGCCCTACCACCGTCTTCCAGGACCTCCTACCGCCACCGACGCGCAATTTGACCTACCACCTCAAGCTTGCGCGGCCCTCCACACCCCCAATGCTCGTTCAACACCACCTTGCAGCCCCAACGACCACAGGTCAATGCCCACTGCATTGAGGTGAACCCCATCAGTCCTCCAAAATTCCCCAACTCCCGCCTCCAAATCAAAATGTCGTACCACGACCGCCTCATTCCGCGGCACGAACTTTCCCACCGCCCTGTTAACTTTAATCCGGGCCTTATTGATCCTCTCCACCGATCGCGCCTCCCGCCAACGACGTTTGGGAACTATATCCGACCACACCACTACCATCCTGGGAAACAATGACCACAAACGTAACAGGTCAAACTTAATGTCCCGTATAAGCTCCCTCACCGGCTTCATACCCAGATCATTCCCACCGGCGTGCAAAACTAACACATCTGGAGGCCTGTCCAGCTGAACAAAACGATGAACCTCCCTCAAAATCCCCCCCCCCCCACAACATACCTCGTTGCCCCAGCCACCGGACAGACGCCACCTCTCTATCGAAACCCATCTGACGACCGTTCGGCCTAACATCCGCCCTCAATGCCCCCCAAAAAAACAAACGAATGTCCCATAATCCACACCAACGCCGGAGGAACACCTGAAACGAAAACAAGCACAAAAACACCACCTCGTTAACACTTAACAAACACCGAAAACACCGCCACCCTCACCGCCGGCCCAAACGCACATACGACCGAAATCTACCTGACTCCCACCTCCCGATCCTCTTAATAACCTCCTCACTCAACCCCAACCGCGCCGCCTCCGTAGCTGCCCCAATCCGAAAGGAGTGACCCGTATAGCACCCCGGATCCTCCCCCAACTCCCCCAAACACCTCTTCAAAACCGCCACAAACTGGAATCTAGACAAAAACGACCCATCCTCATGCATCAAAAACGGAGCCGCGTCTGCCCCCCCTACCAACCCTATACTCCCGCAAACAAACCACTGGACCTCGAACAAACAGATGCTACACCCCCGCCCCTCCTGATCCACCTTAGACCTGGGCAACCACACCACCACCCTATCCTCCCACACCCGCACATCCTGATCCCGTAACCCCCCAGCACACCTAATACTCCCCCAACCTAAACGCCCCAAAGAAAGCCAATGAAAACGCCGCCCTGAACTATCTCACCTCCGCCACCGACCTACAGACCACCCCCAACCTAACCCCGAGATCCAACAACAACCCAAACGAAACTGGCAACCGTCCGGCTCCCCCCCCCCCCCCGTCGCCAACCTTTCAGCACCTGTCGCACCATAAAAGTCTTCGTGCTATCCTCCAATCCCCGCCATCTGAAACCAAAAGCTAAACCCGACATACACCTATTCACCTGAGCCACCGACCACCCCTCCTCCTTCTTCCACCCCAAAAATAGCACCAAGGGCCCTTCCCCCGCATCCACCCCTACACCCAGCATGCCACACCAACTCACCCAACTGTCCCACGCTCCCTCATGAGCCGCCCACGTACCCTCCGCCAGAGAAGCCCTGAAAAGCCTGCTCACGGTACCTCCAAGATCTCCCACAGCATCCCCGGACACTCCAAACCGATGACCTCCGCCCCCGGCGCCAACTGCCGAAACCGCTCCCACTGCAAACGAGAAAGAGCATCCGCAATACCGTTAGAGACCCCTGGCACATGAACCACCACCACACAAACATTTAATGCCAAGCAACTCAAAACCAGATGCTGCAACAACCTAACCACCGGAGGGGACGAAGCCGTCAAGCTATTGACAGCCTGCACCACCCCCATGTTGTCACAATGAAACCTTATCTTTTTATTACGAAACCTATCCCCCAACAATTCGAATGCCAACACAATAGGGAAAAGCTCCAACAATGCCACATTCCGAACCCAACCCCCACTGCCCGTTACAATAGACCCCAAAACCAACCCCCCCCCCCCGCCGCATCAGAGAACAGATCAAAATCCACGCTATCCACCGCATACACCAACGCCCTCCCGTTGAATTCCGCCAAAAACCTAGCCCACGCCTCCAAATCCCCCCCGCAGCTCACGCCTCAATCTAATAAAATGATGCGCAGCCGTCACCCCCGCGGTCGCAGCCGCCAACCGCCTACAAAAAATGCACCCCATGGGCTTAATGCGACACGCAAAATTCAACTTCCCCAACAACGATTGTAAATCCCGCAAACGAATCTTAACCGACCTACTCGCCTTACCCACCTCCGCCCTCAAATCGCACAACTTATCCTCCGGCAACCTGCACTCCATCGCCACCGTATCCAACACAATTCCCAAAAAACTCAACTCCGTCGTGGGCCCCACCGTTTTCCCTTCCGCCAGCGGCACCCCAAAGGACGCAAACACCGACTGTATCGTAGACAGCAACAGCTGACACACCCGCGAACCCGCAGGGCCCAAACACAAAAAGTCATCCAAATAGTGAATGACCGACTTACAACCCGAAACATCCACCACCACCCACTCCAAGAAGGAGCTGAAAGCCTCAAAATAGGCGCAAGACAAAGAACAGCCCATCGGCAGACACCTATCCACGTAAAACCCCCATTCCAATAACACCCCAATAGATGTAAGCTATCCGGGAGTAGCCGGAACGCCGCCTCAATGTCCGTCTTTGCCAGCAAAGCGCCCGGGCCCAACCGCAACCGCCGCACCCACTCCACAGCCGCATCAAATGAGGTATAGACCACTGAACACAGCTCCGGATCAATACCCTCATTGACCGACGCCCCCCTCGGAAATGACAAGTGGTGGATCAGC